>NC_041390.1:524660617-524727184 GCF_002162155.2 Triticum dicoccoides | reverse complement strand
CGATGATATTCGGACATCGGACGATAAAGGTACAAATCGGGTCACCGGAAGGGGTTCCGGGCACCCCCCCGGCAACTACATGGGCCTAATGGGCCAAGAAGGGGACAGACCAGCCCCTAAGGGGCTGGTGCGCCCCGTGTAGGCCTAATTAGGAGGGGAAGGAAAGAGGGAAAGAGAGAAAGGAAGGGGAGGGATTCGGCCTCCCCCTTCCTTCCCTCCTCCCTACTCCTGCATTCCCCCTTCGGATGAATATGGAAGGGGAGGCCGAATTGGGAGGCGCCCAAGTAGGATTCCTCCTACTTGGGGCGCCCCCTTGGATGCCTCTCCTCCCCTCCAACCTATATATATGAGGGGGGGCACCGCTAGAACACACACAAACATCTGTTAGCCGTGTTCGGCGCCCCCTCCATAGTTTACGCCTCCGGTCATATTCATGTAGTGCTTAGGCGAAGCCCTCCGCGGATCACTTCACCATCACCGCCGCCACACCGTCGTGCTGACAGAACTCTCCCTCAACACTTTGCTAGATCAAGAGTTCGAGGGACATCATCTAGCTGAACGTGTACAGAACTCAGAGGTGCCGGACGTTCGGTGCTTGATCGGTCGGAATGAGAAGAAGTTCGACTACATCAACCGCGTTGTCAAATGCTTCTGCTTTCAATCTACGAGGGTACGTGGACACACTCTCCCCCTCTCATTTCTATGCATCTCCTAGATAGATCTTGCGTGAGCGTAGGAAAAATTTTAAAATTCATGCTACGTTTCCCAACACATAGTTCATCACGAAGTTCTAGTAGCTTGGTGATAGTGACTAGAGAACTTTGTCAGACAATATCTTATCTGGTAGATTAACTCCCACTTGATTCAAGCGATTGTAGTACCAGACATTCTGAGCACATGCTCACTGCTTTAGCTATTCTCCTCCATCTTGTAGGCAAAGTACTTGTCAGGGGTCTCATACCTCTCGACACGGTCATGAGTCTGAAATACCAATTTCAGCTCTTAGAACATATCATATGCTCCGTGGCGTTCAAAACGTTTTTGAAGTCTCGATTCTAAGCCGTAAAGCATGGCGCACTAAACTATTAAGTAGTCATCATATCGAGCTTGCCAAACGTTCATAACGTCTGCATCTGGTCCTGCAATAGGCCTGTCACCTAGCGGTGCATCAAGGACATAATTCTTCTATGCAGCAATGAGGATAATTCTCAGATCACGGAGCAAGTCTGCATCATTGCTACTATCATCTTTCAACTTATTTTTATCTAGGAACATAACAAAAAATAAGAGAGCTATATTGCGAGCTATTGATCTACAACATAGATTTGCAAATACTATCAGGACTAAGTTCATGATAAGTTAAGTTCAAATAATCATATTACTAAAGAACTCCCACTTGAATAGACATCCCTCAAGTCATCTAAGTGATACGTGATCCAAATCAACTAACCCATGTCTAATCATCACGTGAGCTGGGGTAGTCATCAATGGTGCACATCTCAATGTTGATCATATCTACTATACGATTCACGTTCGACCTTTCGTCTCCGGTGTTCCAAGGCCATGTCTGTACATGCTAGGCTTGTCAAGTTTAACCCAAGTATTCGGCATGTGCAAAATTGTCTTGCACCTGTTGTATGTGAACGTAGAGTCTATCACACCCGATCCTCACGCGGTGTCTCAACACGACGAACTGTAGCAATGGTGTATACTTAGCGAGAACACTTTTACCTTGAAATTTAGTGAAGGGGTCATCTTATAATGCTACCGTCGTACTAAGCAAAATAAGATGCATAAAAGATAAACATCACATGCAATCAAAATATGTGACATGATATGGTCATCATCATCTCATGCTTTTGATCTCCATATCCAAAGCATCGTCATGATCTCCATCATCACCGGCTCGACACCTTGATCTCCATCATTGCATTGTGGTCGTCTCGCCAACTATTGCTTCTACAACTATCACTAACGCATAGTGATAAAGTAAAGCTATTACGTGGCGTTTGCATTTCACACAATAAAGAGACAACCATAAGGCTCTTGCCGGTTGCCGATAACTTACAAAACATGATCATCTCATAAAATAACATATATCACATCATGTCTTGACCATATCACATCACAACATACCCTGCAAAAACAAGTTAGACGTCCTCAAATTTGTTGTTGCAAGTTTTACATGGCTGCTACGGGCTTCTAGCAAGAACCGTTCTTACCTACGGCAAAAACCACAATGGTGATTCGTCAAGTTTGCTGTTTTAACCTTCTTCAAGGACCGGCCGTAGTCAAATTCGATTCAACTAAAGTAGGAGAAACAGACACCCGCCAGCCACCTTTAATTTATGCAAAACTAGTTGCATGTCAGTCGGTGGAAACGGTCTCATGTGCGTGGACATGTAAGGTTGGTCCAGGACGCTTGATCCCACAATACCGCCGAATCAAAATAAGACGTTGGTGGTAAGTAGTATGACTAACACCGCCCACAACTCTTTGTGTTCTACTCGTGCATATCATCTACGTATAGACCTGGCTCATGATGCCACTTTTGGCATCGTTGCATGGAAAACAAAAAAAATTCTATGCACACACAATGATCTATCCATGGAGATGCATAGCAATGAGGGGAGAGTGTGACTACATACCCTCGTAGACCGTAAGCGGAAGCATTTCACAACACGGTTGATGTAGTCGAACTTATTCGCGCTTCAACCAATCAAGTACCAAACGCACGGCACCTCCGCATTCTACACACATTCATCTCGGTGACGTCCCTCATCTTCTTGATCCAGCAAGATCTCGAGGTAGTAGATGAGTTTCGTTAGCACGACGGCATGGTGACGGTGATGGTGAAGTGATCTCCGCAAGGCTTCACCTAAGCACTACGAAAATATGACTGGGGGTGTAAACGGTGGAGGGAGGCGCCGCACACGGCGAGGCAATTGTATGGGGTGTGCTAGGCGCCCCCCTCCTCATATATATAGGTGGGAGGGAGAGGGGAGAGGCCAAGGGGCACCCCAAGTAGGTCTGAATACTACTTGGGCTCGTGCCCTTGGCCGCGCCCCCCTGCCATGTTTGTCGGAGGGGGAAGGAAAGAAGGGGGAGAGGGAAGGAAGGGAGAATCCTATTCCACTCTTTCCTTTCCCTTCCCCTCTTTCCTTCTCCTCCTAGGCCGACCCATATGGGGGGCGCACCAGCCCTTTGTGGCTGGTGCGTTTCCCCTCTTGGCCCATAAGGCCTATATCTTTTCCCGGGGGTGCCCGGAACCCCTTCCGGTGACCCGATAAGTACCCGGTACCCCCCGGAAAACTTCCGGTGTACGAATACTATCGTCCTATATATCAATCTTTACCTCTTGACCATTTCGAGACTCCTCGTCATATTTGTGATCTCATCCGGGACTCCGAACAACATTCGGTCACCAAATCACATAACTCATATAATACTATATCGTCATCGAACATTAAGCGTGCGGACCCTACGGGTTCGAGAACTATGTAGACATGACCGAGACACCTCTCCGGTCAATAACCAATAGCAGAACCTGGATGCCCATATTGGCTCCTACATATTCTATGGAGATCTTTATCGGTCGAACCATTATGACAACATATGTAATTCCCTTTGTCCATCGATATGTTACTTGCCCGAGATTTGCTTGTCGGTATCTTCATACCTAGTTCAATCTCGTTACCTGCAAGTCTCTTTACTCGTTCCATAATACATCACCTCGTGACTAACTCCTTAGTCATTTGCTTGCAAGCTTATGATGTGTATTACCGAGAGGGCCCAGAGATACCTCTCCAAAACTCGGAGTGACAAATCCTAATCTCGATCTATGTCAACTCAACAAACACCTTCGGAGATACCTGTAGAGCATCTTTATAATCACCCAGTTATGTTGTGACATTTGGTAGCACACAAGGCATTCTTCCTGTATCCGGGAGTTGCATAATCTCATAGTAGAAGGAATATGTATTTGACATGAAGAAAGCAATAGCAATAAAACTAAATGATCATTATGCTAAGCTAACGGATGGGGCTTGTCCATCACATCATTCTCCTAATGATGTGATCCCGTTATCAAATGACAACTCATGTCCATGGTTCGGAAACCTTAACCATCTTTGATCAACGAGCTAGTCTAGTAAAGGCTCACTAGGGGCATGGTGTTTGTTTATGTATTCACACATGTATTAAGGTTTCCGGTCAATACAATTCTAGCATGAATAATCTTTATCATGAATAAGGAAATATAAAATAACAACTTTATTATTTCCTCTAGGGCATATTTCCTTCACCCACATGTCAGGATCTTTGACCGATCAAATCTGGTTGTTACTAACGGGCACCGTCGGTGATAAAACCTTGACTGGGCCTAGCTGTAAGTTGCCACGTCAGCATCTTCTGCCACCTATGTCAGAAATGTTGACTGGTCAAACATGGTGGGTCGGTTGTTAGTAACTGATGTATTGTCACCGCAAAATACGATGAGAGACGGGGATGTGATATACGACGATAGTCCTTGTGACATTTTTTATCGTCACAGAATATAGTTTTCGGCGACAAATTCTACTTCATCACCGAAGACGCGGTCTTACATGACGGAAAAAGTGGTATCGTCAAGATTTTTTTCTGTGATGACACTTCAGTGGCGGTGGGGGTGACGGTCGGAAAACGTCACGAGATTATATTTGGTGACAAAAAAGGTTTTATGTTACTCAAGTGAAACGTCGCAAAATAGCCACCATTTTGTAGTGACAGTTTAATCATGTAACAAGCAAGACAAGGAGATTGACAATCCTCTTACCATGCTTGGGGCTAGTGTGTGTATTCGGTGTGTATGTGATGTTGGCCTTGTTAGCTTGGGAGGCTCCTACTGGATTGATAACCTTGATTCTCTAACTGAAGGAAATACTTGCTACAGTTCTGCTTCACCCTTACACTTGAGAGAATCCCAACAATTCCAGTGGGAGTAAGTAGCAACCTTGTTTGATGGTGGCACAAACGACGGTGTTGTGGGTTGGGGCCTTCGGTAGCGGTGGTGTTGGTTGGGTACGATGACATAGCTAGGGTGGCAGCAAAGCCACAATGGCAACCGTGCGAGCGAGGCAGAAAATACGAGAGGAGTAGGGTAGGTCGGAAACAGTTTTAAGAGACTTGGGATGGATCCCTCCCGTTAGCATGACCGAACGTTCCATATCATATATGTCCTAAATATGGGTTGAGTTTGGGTGATAGACAAAGGTATAAGACCAGTTTCAGGGGCTCGGTTAGGGCATCTCTAATGGCGACCTGCAAATTTCCTTCTGCACTCGTCCACAGACAGGGGGAACTAGTTCGTGGACATGGATGCTGGAGGCCGCCATCCAACCATATCATGTATATGTACACAAGTAAATTCAAATTCAAGTGTACGTTGATCCACACAACACACCGGATCACAGCCGCGCCGGATTGCATCCTCGATCACAACCAAGAAGAGGCAAATATGCTTAGGTTTTACATGCCCGAATCCAAAAGAACATCAGTCCATGCATTTTTGCCATGCCGAACTGACAATCCCAGCAAGCTGCTCCCCAAACAAGGAGGCACCATTGTCGGTGTCACAACCGATGGATCTCGGGTAGGGGGTCCTGAACTGTGCGTCTAAGGTCGATGGTAATAGGAGACAGGGGACACAATGTTTACCCAGGTTCAGGCCCTCTCTATGGAGGTAATACCCTACTTCTTGCTTGATTGATCTTGATGAATACGAGTATTACAAGAGTTGATCGACTACGAGATTGTAATGGCTAAACCCTAAAAGTCTAGCCTGTCTGACTATGATTATGAGCATATATGTCTACGGACCTAACCCTCCGATTTATATAGACACCGGAGGGATCTAGGGTTACATAAGGTCGGTTACAGAGAAAGAAATCTTCATATTTGGATGCCAAGCTTGCCTTCCACGCCAAGGAGAGTCCCATCCGGACACGGGTAGAGTCTTCGGTCTTTGTATCTTCGCAGCCCATCAGTCCAGCCCATGTCCAATAGGTCGGACGCCCGAGGACCCCTTAGTCCAGGACTCCCTCAGTAGCCCCTGAACCAGGCTTCAATGACGAGGTATCCGGTGCGCAGATTATCTTCGGCATTGCAAAGCGGGTTCCCCTTTCTGAATACTCCAAGATAGTCTTCGGTCATGACGAATGTGTCCGGATCTGCAACACAAGTACCATGCACAACCACAGAGAGTATAATATTGCACGAGTCCAATCCGCTGACAACTTTTTGTAATGTGACATCACGTCTGCTTGGTCATCATTTCAAACCATTTTCCGTCTACCGTTCCATGTTTCGAGACGCGGTTTTCATTGGCACGTCTTGTCGAAGCAGAGATCATGTCCCCTTATTGCGGGATTATCATCAATACGGGTGTGGGTAATCTAACCGTGACGTTTACATAGCCCTTGGGAACAGGCGAGTTTTAAGGCGAGTGGAGAGGTGCTTTGATATTCACTACCTTTATAAGGAGATAAGGATTCCCTTTTCTTCACCCATGCCTTCTCTCTCCCTCTGCCCTTCCATTCTTGAGCTCCAGCGCCCAAGTCCTCATACTTTCCGCCCCAAGGAAGCACTCAACCATGTCCGGATCTGGAGGGCAAGGCAAGTGGATGGCCTCCTCCGTTAGGGAGAAGGACATCACCAAGCTTCGGGGGGCCGGGTATCTGGCAAAAGGAGTCGCCCACCGGCTTCCAGCGAAGGGGCAAATCATCCCCACCCCGAAGCCCAACGAGAGGGTGGTCTTCATCCCCCATTTCGTCCGCGGGCTAGGGTTTCCTCTCCACCCTTTCGTCCACGGGCTTATGTTCTATTACGGGCTAGATTTCCATGATCTAGCCCCGAACTCTTTCCTCAACATCCCGGCATTCATTGTCGTGTGTGAGGCCTTCCTCCGCATCCAACCCTACTACCTCTTGAGCACTGCGTTGGTTTTCCCTTGAAGAGGAAAGGGTGATGCGGTAAAGTAACGTAAGTATTTCCCTCAGTTTTTGAGAACCAAGGTATCAATCCAGTAGGAGACTACACGCAAGTCACCTTGTACCTACACAAACAAATAAGAACCTTGCAACCAACGCGATAAAGGGGTTGTCAATCCCTTCACGGCCACTTGCAAAAGTGAGATCTGATAGAGATAATAATTTTTTTGGTATTTTTATGATATAGAATAAAAGTAAAGATTGCAAAGTAAAAATAGATTGGAAACTTATATGATGGAAAATAGACCCGAGGCCATAGGTTTCACTAGTGGCTTATCTCAAGATAGCATAAGTATTACGGTGGGTGAACAAATTACTGTCGAGCAATTGATAGAAAAGTGCATAATTATGAGAATATCTAGGCATGATCATGTTTATAGGCATCACATCCGCGACAAGTAGACCGAAACGATTCTGCATCTACTACTATTACTTCACACATTGACTGTTATCCGGCATGCATCTAGAGTATTAAGTTCATAAGAACAGAGTAACGCATTAAGCAAGATGACATGATGTAGAGGGATAAACTCAAGCAATATGATATAAACCCCATCTTTTTATCCTCGATGGCAACAATACAATACGTGTCTTTTTGCCCCTGCTGTCACTGGGAAAGGACACCGCAAGATCGAACCCAAAGCTAAGCACTTCTCCTATTGCAAGAAAGATCAATCTAGTAGGCCAAACCAAACTGATAATTCAAAGAGACTTGCAAAGATAACCAATCATACATAAAAGATTTCAGAGAAGAATCAAATATTGTTCATAGATAAACTTGATCTTAAACCCACAATTCATTGGATCTCGACAAACACACCGCAAAAAGAGTTACATCGAATATATCTCCAAGAAGATCGAGGAGAACATTGTATTAAGATCCAAAGAGAGAGAAGAAGCCATCTAGCTAATAACTATGGACCTGAAGGTATGTGGTAAACTACTCACACATCATCGGATAGGCTATGGTGTTGATGTAGAAGCCCTCCATGATCGATTCCCCCTCCGGCGGAGCTCCGAAAAAGGCCCCAAGATGGGATCTCTTGGGTACAGAAGGTTGCAGCGGTGGAAATAGGGTTTCATGGTGCTTCTGGATGTTTTTGGGGTATATGGATATATATATAGGAGGAAGAAGTAGGTTGGTGGAGCTACGAGGGGCCCACGAGGGTGGGGGCGCGCCTAGGGGGGCAGGCGCGCCTCCCTGCCTCATGGTCGCCTTGCTTCTTTCTTGACGTCTACTCCAAGTCCCCTGGATCACATTTGTTCCAAAAATAACTCTCCCGAAGGTTTCATTCCGTTTGGATTCCGTTTGATATTCCTTTTCTGCGAAACACTGAAATAGGCAAAAAAAGAACAATTTGCACTGGGCCTTGGGTTAGTAGGTTAGTCCCAAAAATAATATAAAAGTGTATAAATAAGCCCATTAAACATCCAAAACAGATAATATAATAGCATGGAACAATCAAAAATTATAGATATGTTGGAGACGTATCAAGCATCCCCAAGCTTAATTCCTGCTCGTCCTCGAGTAGGTAAATGATAAAAACAGAATTTTTGATGTGGAATGCTACCTAGCATAATTCTCAATGTAATTTTCTTTATTGTGGCATGAATATTTAGATCCGAGAGATTCAAGACAAAATTTTAATATTGACATAAAAATAATAATACTTCAAGCATACTAACTAAGCAATTATGTCTTCTCAAAATAACATGGCAAAAGAAAGTTTAACCCTACAAAATCATATAGTTTGGTCATTGACGGTGTCCTGGACCAGGGGGTACTCACCACGTCATCTCCCGATCTGTTAGATTGGGCTGAGGACCCCCATGGCCGTATACTCATGGGCCAGTTCGGACAGCTACCGCATACAAGGAAGATTCCACAAGACTTGGCGATCAAGACAAGGACTTCTCCCCACCGGCGTATTCGGCTAGGACTCTTGTTATCCTAGGCCTCTGGTGCATTATATAAACCAAGGCCAGGCTAGTCGATAGAGATACATACAATCATACCATAGGCTAGCTTCTAGGGTTTAGCCTCTCCAATCTCATGGTAGATCTACTCTTGTACTACTCATATCATCAATATTAATCAATCAGGACGTAGGGTTTTACCTCCATCAAGAGGGCCCGAACCTGGGTAAAACATTGTGTCCCCTGCCTCCTGTTACCATCCGCCTTAGACGCACAGTTCGGGACCCCCTACCCGAGATCCACCGGTTTTGACACTGACATTGTTGCTTTCATTGAGAGTTCCGCTGTGTGATCGGCAAAAGGATCGATGGCTCGTCCACAGATTAACTGCGACGTCGACATCTTCATCACTGACTCGACTGGTCACCTTGGCTTGACCAAGGACTGTCCCCTGCCTCCGATCGTCATGTTCGGATGAGGACCTTCATCAACACCAACTCGGATCTCTATCAAGATCATGGAGGAATCGTCCATGGAGCTCGGGGGCTCAACGTCAACATTGCCCTCCGGCGACCGTGCTGTTTTTCCGGACAGCGAACGCGTATCCGCCGCCACCGCCTCCTCGTGTGTCGTTTTAACGATCGCTTTGATGGAATTGTGCGGAATCGAGTCTACAACAACCCTGGAAATTTCCTCGAGTTCCGATGGAGGAATCTTTGACAATCTACGATATACCGGAGCCCTGTCAAATCCATACGGGAATTTGGACGAGTTTAGGGTGTGGTCTCTAGAGCCCAGCTCGGAAGTCCTTTGGAAGATCCAACCGTTCATATGCTGCGGAATTCCCATATCTACCACCCCTCAAAATTTCAGCTTGATCCGACCGTCCAAACTCCGGGAACCTTCCGATTAGTGCATCACTTTTCAGATCTGTTTCTTGCACGAATATGAATCCGACCCGAATTCATGTTTCTTTATGAACGTGATATTTGACAACCTTTTTAAAAGGAATTTTCTTCTAAGTCCGGCAATATTGCTCCAAGGCCGCCGACCTGTGCTAGACACGTCGTCGCTTTGCTGAGATGAGCTCAACTTCTTCGGATCATCATCTCGGCAAGCCGAATAAGAGTTCGGCATCGTGAAGGATAAATCATCACCAACATCGCCGCCCCACGGATTACACGGAGAGGGCACACTAGCATCACCGCACGATCACTTCATCAAGCCGGCATCGACCACGTCACGACCTGCATCGGCAGGGCCACACTATTGCTTCTTCAAGCCGGTGTCCATCACGCCGACCTACTTCGACTCATCGGCTGAGATCGAGGCTTCGACATCTCGGCTGGACCGGGGGCTTCGCCATCTCTTCATCAACCTACTTCGGAGACTTCGGCGTCACTAGCCGACCAGCTCCGTCACATTAGCTGGACCGAGGGCTTTGCCTCGGCGAGCCAACCTTTACCAGCATCGCCATGCCGCCGCTTTATCGCCCATCAGGCAATGGGCGTGCGAATCGAGTCCCAATTTTGGAATCACCTTTCTTTGGATTGCTACAACAAATAAACCAGGTGCTATTAATCCTAGTATTTTTTGCTTATTTGGGTTTATTTTTCCAAGGAATTATTACTCTGGTTTGTCCATCATCTGTGCACAGGTCTATCAAATGATGGCCGCATTAACGACGGTCGCGTGGTGGTTCGGCCAGTCTCCGTACATAGTCTGGCGAACGCCGCATCCGGAACTCAGACCGACCTGTGAATTCAGGCTTTGCCACACCCTTACCGCATCACGCCGATGCCCTACATCGACATTGACTTCAGCGCCAGGCCATATTTATTTTATTACTCACTTTGCATAAATTATTTATTATGCAACGATTTTTTTATACTATTATCTCCGGTTTGCATCACTTTTTGTGCACATGAAAATGATTCGGGTTGGGCAGTATCGTCAACTCGGCGTATTGACATACCACGCCACCTCAGCTAGACGGGGGGCTTCGTCAACACTTCATTACCCCATGTCGGGGACTTTGGCATCACTCTGCCGGCCTGCATTGACCGTGCTATGTCACCACTTCAGCGTGTCGAGCTCTCCACTCCGCCACCTCGGGACCGGCTTGGGGGATGGAACCTTGTCCCGCATCAAGCTCGGACCGCGTCATCAATGCCGAACACATTAATCAGCTAAGTCGCTTTCATGCTCAAAGTTTTAATTTTTAACTTGTGTCCGGTTCGACCAAGCATTATACTTTTTTGGAAAAAAATTCTTGTAAAAAATCTCCTTGTCAAAACTTTGTTTGTGACATGCAAATTCAAATACCCCGTTTACTTGGGGGCTTCCTTCATGAAGCTTTCTCCTCTTGCATATGATTATACTTGTACGGCTTTGTTCCTTGTTTGTTTATTACGCCACAATATGCACCATATTGACTTAAGCGATTTGCAAGCTGGGTTGCCTGGCTCCTGTGCTTACCCCTACGTTCCCGATTGTTTGGCTAGGGAGTAAAGGGAGCACCTCTGTGATTGTCACGACCAGGTCCTCCGAGCTCTGGCCTCAGACTGGGTGAAGCCGAAAGCTAGCACTCTTATTGTTTTCAATCATGGTCGGCACACAACGGAACTCATGAGTACAAAAAATCTATTACACAAGTCTCATAGTAATAATGAGCACCGAAGAAAGGTATCGGTGGGGGTACTATTTTCTTCGAAGATGCTTCTTACACTTTGTTAGTAATATAGCATAAGTTCACTGAGCGCGCTTTGTCTATTACAGCCTTATGGCCTGATTGCTTGGTCATCGGAAACACCGTCGATACTCTCGACAGGCGGAGTACATGACACTTTTCGGCCCTTGGCCGAAGAGGGAGAAGCCGACGGTCGGTTAAGACACGTTTAAAGTTCGGGTGAACAGAAATATGATATAAGTACTTCGGTACACACAATCATTATACATAAAATTCTTACCCAAGTCACGTGGGGGCTCTTAAAATTTATATATGAGCTGTAAATGTGTTTTATTCTTGGTCGTTGTCAAAACACGACAGAAGCACATTTTTTCTTTCTCTTCCAATTTTCGGATTGGCACCGAACACTTGATCTTGTTCGGACGTCATGTTTTTACTGACGTTTTTTTCTTTTTCAAGCTTTTGGCACTTTTAAACTACTTGTGTGTTTCTAGCACAAGTCTCACAGTGCAATGCCGGACACCTTTATAGATTTGGCAAAAACATTCTCGGATCTCACTATATATGCATTGGTTTCGAATTGTGTCTTCAGTCAATAGTTGGGTTGCCCGGCTCCTGCGCTTGCCTCCTACGTTCCGCCTTGTTCGGCTAGGTGTGCAAAGGGAGAACCACTTCGATTGTGCTTCCACCTCACATGGTTAAGCACCTCAATGGAGAAAGCCGAAAACTGACTGTCACAATAAGCGTAAACTAGTCAGCAATCCGATGACTGTGTTAAATGACGGCCATTCATAACATTGGCCGAAATGTTTACGGCTTGACCTCGACTGTCGCCGAACACTACCGAGGGATAGTAACTAGCCTCCCAAACTAAAATCCTCAATATTTTGCTCTTACATTAGGTTTCATGACCATGCTTAGCATGACAACCCAAAGAAAGGGACCGATAGCGGGACTATTTTCTTTGGAAGATATTTCTTATGTTAAACAGTAATATAACATATCTCTCTGCGTACCTTTGTTTATAAAACCGTATGGCCAGATTGCCTTGTTTGTCGTAAATCTTTGCCCTCATAAAGGCTTTATAAAGTAGGACAAACACTCCTCGACTACTAGCCGAGGAGGTGGAAGCCGATGGTCGGTCAACAAAGTTTTGTACAATGCGGATCCGAGCATTAATGACGTAAAGTACTTGGATACATAGAGTAATTACACATAATTTGTGATTTTACTATGGATATCGAGCTGGTTTTGACACCGACAGTCATGCTCCATTTTCGTCACACAAGAATGCTCTCATCATGCACAACCCCGATGACAAGCCAAGCAATTATTTCATACTTTAGTAATATCAAACTTTTTTCAATTTTCACACAATACATGAGCGTGAGCCATGGATATAGCACTATGGGTGGAATAGAATATAATGATGGGGGTTATGTGGAGGAGACCAAAAAATAAAGTCTCACATTGACGCGGCTAATCAACGGGCTAGGGAGATACCCATCAATTGATGTCAATGCAAGGAGTAGGGATTGCCATGCAACGGATGCACTAGAACTATAAATGTATGAAAGCTCAACAAAAGAAACTAAGTGGGTGTGCATCCAACTTGCTTGCTCACGAAGACCTAGGGCATTTGAGGAAGCCCGTTGTTGGAATATACAAGCCAAGTTCTATAATGAAAAATTCCCACTAGTATATGAAAGTGACAAAACAAGAGACTCTCTATCATAAAGATCATGGTAATACTTTGAAGCACAAGTGTGGAAAAAGAGGATAGTAGCATTGTCCCTTTTTTTCTTTTCTTCTTCTTTTTTCATCTTTTTTTGGGCCTTTCCTTTTTTGGCCTTTCTCTATTTTTTTGGGACAATGATCTATTAATGATGATCATCACACTTCTATTTATTTACAACTCAACGATTACAACTCGATACTACAACAAAATATGACTCTATATGAATGCCTCCGACGATGTACCGGGAAGGGCAATGAATCAAGAGTGACATGTACGATAAATTATGCATGGTGGCTTTGCCACAAATAGGATGTCAACTACATGATAATGCAAGGCAATATGACAATGATGAAGCGTGTCATAAATGAAACAGTGGAAAGTTGCATGGCAATATATCTCGGAATGGCTATGGAAATGCCATAATAGGTAGGTATGGTGGCTGTTTTGAGGAAGATATAAGGAGGTTTATGTGTGATAGAGTGTATCATATCGTGGGGTTTGGATGCACCGGCGAAGTTTGCACCAACTCTCAAGGTGAGAAAGGGCAATGCACGGTACCGAAGAGGCTAGCAATGATGGAAAGGGGAGAGTGTGTATAATCCATGGACTCAACATTAGTCATAAAGAACTCACATACTTATTGCAAAAATCTACAAGTCATCAAAAACCAAGCATTACGCGCATGCTCCTAGGGGGATAGATTGGTAGGAAAAGACCATCGCTCGTCCCTGACCACCACTCATAAGGAAGACAATCAAATAACACCTTATGTTTCAAATTTGTTACACAACGGTTACCATACGTGCATGCTACGGGACTTGCAATCTTCAACACAAGTATTTCTCAAATTAACAAGTACTCAACTAGCACACTCTAATATCACCACCTTTATATCTCAAAACAATTATCAAGTATCAAACTTCTCATAGTATTCAATGCACTTTCTATGATAGTTTTTATTATATCCATCTTGGATGCCTATCATATTAGGACTAATTTCATAACCAAAGAAAATTACCATGCTGTTATCAAGGACTCTCAAAATAATATAAGTGAATCATTAGAGATCAATAATTTCTATAAAATAAAACCACCACCGTGCTCTAAAAGATATAAGTGAAGCACTAGATCAAAATTATCTAGCTCAAAAGATATAAGTGAAACACATAGAGTATTCTAATAAATTCCAATTCATGTGTGTCTCTCCCAAAAGGTGTTTACAGCAAGGATGATTGTGGTAAACTAAAAAGCAAAGACCCAAATCATACAAGACGCTCCAAGCAAAACACATATCATGTGGTGAATAAAAATATAGCCTCAAGTAAAGTTACCGATGAACGAAGACGAAAGAGGGGATGCCATCCGGGGCATCCCTAAGCTTAGGCTTTTGGTTGTCCTTGAATTTTACCTTGGGTTTCCTTGTGCATCCCCAAGCTTAGGCCCTTTCCACTCCTTATTCCATAATCCGTCAAATCTTTACCCAAAATTTGAAAACTTCACAACACAAAACTCAACGGAAAGTCTCATAACTTTCGTTAGTATAAGAAAACAAACCACCACTTAAGGTACTGTAATGAACTCATTCTTTATTTATATTGGTTTTAAACCTACTGTATTCCAACTTCTCTATGGTTCATAACCTCCGATACTATCCATAGATGCATCAAATAAGCAAACAACACACGAAAAACAGAATCTGTCAAAAACAGAACAGTCTGTAGTAATCTGTAGGTTTAGAATACTTCTGTAACCCCAAAAATTCTGAAATAAATTGGTGGTCGTGAGTAATTTATCTATTAATCACCTCCAAAAATAATCAACGTAATCTCACCTTCCAGTAAAAAATGGCAGCAAATCTCGTGAGCGCTAAAGTTTCTGTTTCTTACAGCAAGATCGCAAAGACTTTCCCCAAGTCTTCCCAAAGGTTCTACTTGGCACAAACACTAATTAAAAACATAAAACCACATCTAAACAGATTCTAGATGAATTATTTATTTAATAACAGCAAGGAAAAATATTGGGTTGTCTCCCAATAAGCGCTTTTCTTTAAAGCCTTTTAGCTAGGCATAAGATTTCAACGATGCTCACATGAAAGACAAGAATTGAAGCACAAAGAGAGCATCATAAAACACGTGACGAACACATCTAAGTCTAACATACTTCCTATGCATAGGCATATTATAGGCAAACAAATTATCAAGGCAAGCAAAAACTAGCATATGCAAGGAAGCGGAAAGAAACAATAGCAATTTCAACATAATGAGAGGTGATTTAGTAACATGAAAATTTCTACAACCATATTTTCCTCTCTCATAATAATTACATGTGGGATCATAAGCAAATTCAAAAAAATATCTATCACATAAAATATTTTCAACACGGTCCACATGCATGCAATGTTGACACTCTTCCAAAATAGTGGGATTAACATTAACTAAAGTCATGACCTCTCCAAACCCACTTTTATCAAAAATTTCATAAGATTGAACATTCTCCAAATATGTGGGATCTAAAGTTGACACTCTTCCAAAACCATTTTCAATAATATTGGAAACACTATTATCAATCTCATATTCATCATGGGGCTTAAATAAATTTTCAAGATCATAAGAAGAATCACCCCAATCATGATCATTGCAACAAGTAGTGGACATAGAAAAACTAGCATCCCCAAGCTTAGGGTTTTTCATATTATAAGCACAATTGACATTAATAGAATTTATACTATTATCATTTCAATCATGCTTTTTATTCAAAGATCTATCGTGAATCACTTCATAAAGTACTTCATCGCAATTTTCAGATTCACGAATTTCAAGCAAAACTTCATAGAGATAATCTAGTGCACAAAACTCACTAGCAATTGGTTCATCATAATTGGATCTCTTAAAAAGATTAGCAAGCGGATGAGGATCCATAGATCTTAGGTTCTCTGTTTAGCAATAAATAAGCAACTATTCCAACCAAACGAGCAAACGAGCCAAGTAAGGCATCAAAGCAAACGAAAAGACGAACAGAAGAAGGGCGAATAAAATGGCAAGGATGGAGTGGGGGAGAGGAAAATGAGAGGCAAATGGCAAATAATGTAATGTGATGGGTAAAAGTTTATGATAGGTACTTGGTATGTCTTGACTTGTGTGTAGATCTCCCCGGCAACGGCGCTAGAAATCCTTCTTGCTACCTCTTGAACACTGCGTTGGTTTTCCCTTGAAGAGGAAAGGGTGATGCAGTAAAGTAGCGTAAGTATTTCCCTCAGTTTTTGAGAACCAAGGTATCAATCCAGTAGGAGACTACACGCAAGTCGCCTCGTACCTACACAAACAAATAAGAACCTTGCAACCAACGCGATAAAGGGGTTGTCAATCCCTTCATGGCCACTTGCAAAAGTGAGATCTGATAGAGATAATAAATATTTTTGGTATTTTTATGATATAAATTGAAAGTAAAGATTGCAAAGTAAAAATAGATTGGAAACTTATATGATGGAAAATAGACCTCGGGGCCATAGGTTTCACTAGTGGCTTCTCTCAAGATAGCATAAGTATTACGGTGGATGAACAAATTACTGTAGAGCAATTGATAGAAAAGTGCATAATTATGAGAATATCTAGGCATGATCATGTATATAGGCATCACGTCCGCGACAAGTAGACCAAAACGATTCTGCATCTACTACTATTACTCCACACGTCGACCGCTATCCAACATGCATCTAGAGTATTAAGTTCATAAGAACAGAGTAACGCATTAAGCAAGATGACATGATGTAGAGGGATAAACTCAAGCAATATGATATAAACCCCATCTTTTTATCCTCGATGGCAACAATACAATATGTGCCTTGCTTCCCCTGCTGTCACTGGGAAAGGACACCGCAAGATTGAACCCAAAGCTAAGCACTTCTCCCATTGCAAGAAAGATCAATCTAGTAGGCCAAACCAAAATGATAATTCGAAGAGACTTGCAAAGATAACCAATCATACATAAAAGATTTCAGAGAAGAATCAAATATTGTTCATAGATAAACTTGATCATAAACCCACAATTCATTGGATCTTGGCAAACACACCGCAAAAAGAGTTACATCAAATAGATCTCCAAGAAGATCGAGGAGAACATTGTGTTGAGATCCAAAGAGAGAGAAGAAGCCATCTAGATAATAACTATGGACCCGAAGGTCTGTGGTAAACTACTCACACATCATCGGAGAGGCTATGGTGTTGATGTAGAAGCCCCTCGTGATCAATTCCCCCTCCGACGGAGCTCCGGAAAAGGCTCCAAGATGGGATCTCTTGGGTACAGAAGGTTGCGGTGGTGGAAATAGGGTTTCGTGGTGCTCCTGGATGTTTTCGGGGTATATGGATATATATAGGAGGAAGAAGTAGGTCGGTGGAGCTGCAAGGGGCCCACGAGGGTGGGGGCGCGCCCAGGGGCAGGCGCGCCTCCCTGCCTCGTGGTCGCCTCGCTTCTTTCTTGACATATACTCCAAGTCCCTTGGATCACGTTTGTTCCAAAAATAACTCTCCTGAAGGTTTCATTCCGTTTGGATTCCGTTTGATATTCCTTTTCTGTGAAACACTGAAATAGGCAAAAAAACAGCAATTTGCACTGGGCCTTGGGTTAGTAAGTTAGTCCCAAAAATAATATATAGGTGTATAAATAAGCCCATTAAACATCCAAAACAGATAATATAATAGCATGGAACAATCAAAAATTATTGATACGTTGGAGACGTATCAAACCCCACTTCGGACTATGGATCAAGATTTTCAACGTGAAGCCGAAGGTGGTGGACGGCCAGCACGCGGAGTGCGGAGGCGCCATGGTGAGCAAGCTGCCCAATGTCATATGGCCCAAGGGTACTTTTGTGGAGACCGTCAAGGAGTGGCAGAAACTATGGTTCTATATCATAAAGCCCCACGACGCCACTTGGGTCGCGGCTTCCAAATTCAAGTCCGGAGCTCCAGTACGGCTCACCTCCTGGATGGAGAAGGGCCCAAATTGGTCTTCGTCGTACGAACTGATAGCGCTACAAACGTGCATTCAAAGCATGGTGGGTAAAAACATCAAGCTCATTGACGTAATCCAGGTGATGTTGGTTCGTCGGATCCTCACATGCCAAAGCCGAAGCTGCCCCTTTTGGGAATTCGACCCAAAGAAGCACCAAACCTTGGAAAGGCTCTTCGGAACCACTCACGAAGATGCGTGGAAGTTGCTCTTTAAGGGTACCGAGACACCGCCAGCCATAGACTCGGACCGAAGGCATGAAATTAGCCATTCTGCCAATGAGGTAAGCCTTTCACGTCTCCAGACGCATCCTTCACTTGCTTGTTTCAAGGAGGATATCTAAACTTTATTTTCTCAGGTATGGACAGAGAGAGCGGAGCGGATTCAATGTTCGGCTCCGGTGCCCGAGGAACCAGTCATCCCGCTCCTGGCAAAGATGCTGGTACCTGTGCCCTATAAGGCGCCGGAGAAGAAGGCCAAGGGGGTCCGGAGTGGCCCCCGCCGCAAGGGAGCTTCGGACGTGTCGTCCGAAGACAAGACTCACACTCCTCCGCCGCCGAAGACGATGATGAGGAGTAGGAAGAAAGCACCTCTCCCCCCGATGGGGGAGGAAGAAGAGGGAGACCTCCACAAATCTGGAGGTGGAGGCACCCAAGAGGGGGAAGGGTCCCCTTGCGGATAACACCGCGTGGGACGTTGATAGCAGCCCAGAGCGACGCCCCCGAAACAAGCCCCTGGCCACGTCGTAAGTACTAAAAACCCACATATGTCCATACATCCGGCCTCTCTTGCTTCATGATATCAATATGTTTAAATGATGCCATTGCAGTCCAGCCCACAATAGCTCCCAGCGATCCTCGTCAAGAGGTTCGTTGGATTCGAAGGCGATGGCCAGCGAGTCACCGCCGAACGCTCACTCTCCCACGGCCAAGGGCAACAACGAGGTGTTGTCCCAAAGGACCTTCCCAGGCCAAGGAGAGGTTCCGGAGGCCGCCAGGGTGACGCCTGAGGGCGGAACATCGGCTGCCGGACACATGGGGAAGCAGACCCCCCATGGCAACTTGGGATGGGGGCCTTGCTCAATTCGGCCCCCAGCCGAATACAAGTCCAGAGACCTATACGGCTCCGGAATCTAGCGAGCAACCTCCTTCAAAAGAAGGGGGTGTGCCTATTCCGCCGGTGATCTCTGTCCAACCGAAGGCACCGGATAATCTGCTGGAAGCGCTACGAGGCGCTTCCATTGTGGATGAACACCGTATCCTTATGGGTACGGTGATTGAGAGGGTTCAGTCCATCAAGAGCGGACTAACCGAAGCCTGCAGCAGCCTGCTGACAGGCTTTGAGGTAAGCGACGCAAAAGAAAAAGTCCTAATATAGATAGTAGCCCCTGAGACAATGTCCGGTGTTCGGAAAGAAGAGCCGGACAGAGGATCAATTTATTTTCGCAGGAAACTAACTAAATATGTCTTATTTGAATAAGCAGGCGTCGTTGTTGGCCGTGACCTTACACACTGCCGAAGTCTCCGGACTAAAGCAGAGACTGGGGCCGGACGAGGAGGATCTCGGCCAAGCGAGGAAGCAGCTAGAAGGCAAGCAAGGTATATAATGAATTGATGTATATTCGAAAAGAATAAATGATGCATATTGACCGCAGTGCTATGATATGTGTAGGAGCGGCGACCAAGGTCGAGGTCCTTAAATAGGCCCTGGCCGAGGCCGAGGAGAGAGCTGTCAAGGAGAAAGCCACCCGTGAGAAGCACGCGGCCAGGCTTGATGAGGTCCAGCAAGAGCTCCGGGATGCAGTGAAGAAATGTGAATCCTTGGAGCACGACATTTCGGCTCGAGAGAACGAACTCGCTAGGGCTCGCCAAAGCACGGAAGAGGCCCGGGTTGAGGCCCAGGGCGCCCTCCAGGAGATCCAGGAGGCCAGGAAAATTGCGGCGGGTAAGGCGTTTAGTATGCAAAGCAAGTATCCGAAGAAGAAGTATCTCTTACTAACACGGGTTCGGAGTTCTCCAAGGGCGTTTGCAGATCTGCCGCGCAGTGTGTTGGACGCTGCGGAGTTCTTCCGAGCCGAAGAAGGGATCTCAATGGAGAAGCTGTTCTGGTCGCAATATCTTGCGCCAGAACATCCAGTGCCCTTTAGCGATCAGCTAAAACAGCTGGTCGAGTTGCATAGGGTGGCCGAACTAGCCATGAAGGATTTGATAATCCGATTGTAGCCTGCCGAAGCTATGCCCGGCAGCTACTTCAGGCTCATGAAGCGGTTGGTGAATGCCTGCCCTCGGCTGGACGTCGTCAAGCGGTCAATCTACATCGAGGGCGCGCGCATGGCCTTCGCCCGCGTCAAGGTGTGGTGGGCGAAGATGTACACCGTCAAGCTTACGACCGGCTGTAGGATCGAAAGTATGTCTAGAGGGGGGGATTAGACTACTTGACCAAATAAAAATCTAGCCTTTTACCAATTTTAATTCTCGGCAGATTTTAACAACTTAGACCAAGTCAAGTAATCAACCTACACATGCAATTCTAAGAGTATAGCAGCGGAATGTAAAACAATTGCATATGAAGGTAAATGGAGGAGTTTGGAGGGAGCAAATGCAATGTAGGCACTGAGATTTTTGGCGTGGTTCCGATAGGTGGTGCTATCGTACATCCACGTTGATGGAGACTTCAACCCATGAAGGGTAACGGTTGCGCGAGTCCACGGAGGGCTCCACCCACGAAGGGTCCACAAACAAGCAACCTTGTCTATCCCACCATGGCCATCGCCCACGAAGGACTTGCCTCACTAGGGTAGATCTTCACGAAGTAGGCAATCTCCTTGCCCATACAAACTCCTTGGTTCAACTCCACAATCTTGACGGAGGCTCCCAGTGACACCTAACCAATCTAGGAGACACCACTCTCCAAAAGGTAATAGACGGTGTGTTGATGATGAACTCCTTGCTCTTGTGCTTCAAATGATAGTCTCCCCAACACTCAGCTCTCTCTCATATGATTGGATTTGGTGGAAATAGGGTTTGAGTGGAAAGCAACTTGGGGAAGGCTAGAGATCAAGATTTATGTGGTTGGAATGGAATATCTTGACCTCAACACAAGTGTAGGTGGTTCTCTCTTAGAAAATATGTGTTGGAAATGTAGGCATGTTCTGATGGCTCTCTCCATGAATGAAGAGTGGGTGGAGGGGTATATATAGCCTCCACACAAAATCTAACCGTTACACAAAATCACCAAACTCAGTGGGACAGAATCATGAAACTCGGTCAGACCGATTTAATTCAAAATGTGAATGTTAGGATTTTCGGTGGGACCGACATGTCAATTCGGTGGCACCGATTCCATTATGGTTAGGGCATAATGTAATCTCGGTGAGACCGATTACACAAACTCGGTGGGACCGATTTTGGTAATAGGCAAACAGAGAGTTGGTCAGGCAAACTCGGTGGGACCGATTCGCTCATCTCGGTTAGACCAAAATGTTATGAAGGGGAAACAGAGAGTTTGCATTGCAATCTCGGTGGGACCGATCGCTCATCTTGGTTGGACCGAAACGTTACGAAGGGAAACAGAGAGGTTGCAATCCCATCTCGGTGAGACCAAGATCCCTATCGGTGAGACCGAAACGACTAGGGTTTGTGGCAGTGGCTATGTCAAGTGAACTCGGTGGCGCCGGGTAGGAAATTTTGGCGGGGCCGAGTTTGACTTTTGGTTTTGGACATATCTGGATATGAGAAAGTAGTTGAGGGTTTTGGAGCATATCACTAAGCACTTTGAGCAAGCAAACCATTAAGCAACACCTCATCCCCTTTTAATAGTATTGGCTTTCCTATGGACTCAATGTGATCTTGGATCACTAAAATAGAAAATGTAGAGTCTTGAGCTTTGAGCTTGAGCCAACATGTCTTCTTAGTATTTTGAGGGGTCAACTTTCTAATCCATGCCATGCCAAACATTGAGCTTTCCTGAAATATTTATCTTGAAATATCATTAGCTCAATGGGCTATATGTTGTTAGGAATTACCAAAACCACCCAGGGATAGTTGCACTTTCAATCTCCCCCTTTTTTGGTAATTGATGACAACATATAGATCAAAGCTTCGAGAGATGATAATAAGATTGAAAAACATCGCCGCTTTGAGAAGTATGTGATAAGCAAGAGCTCCCCCTAAATTTGTGCATTATTTAAAATTTGCTTTTGAATGCAAATGCACAATCGATTAGGATCATGGGTTACTCTTCCATGTCACATACATCTTGGTGGAGCGCTCAAAATGATAGAAGTTAAAAGCATGCACTCATCACCAAGTAAGTGAATGATCATATATGGATATAAAATATAGTATCATCTAAACAAGCATTAAGGTAGCAAATCATCAATCACATGATCACACAAGTATCTCACACAAGGACATAAAGTATCTCACACAATAAAAAGTGTCAACCAAAGGCAAAGAAGCAAAACACTCTCTCGAAGCCTATGATCTATACATATTTCTCCCCCTTTGGCAACAAGTTACCAAAAAGTTCAAATATGCATAGTGCTATGCATCTCTCAGGCTTGGTCTTTGGGAGGTGGTGTAGAGAGAGCTCGAAGGACGAAGGCCTCCGATGATGTAGTTGGAGCTGGTGGAGTGGCTGCTGGAGGTGGTACTGAGGTTGTGGCTACTGGTGCTGATGTTGTAGCTCTAGAATCTGTCACGGGCACGGCAGCAGACCTCTGTCCTCTAGGCACTTGCTGAAATGCATATGTGGTTGCCTTGCCTCTCTTGTCTTCTGCTTCCTCCTGGAGCTGCTCAACTGCTGTTTGAATCTCAGTTACCTTCAGATCAAGATCATAAAATTTAGTTTCTACGATCCTCTCCAAGCTCTCCTAGTTTTGAGTTAGGGTGGCCAAGCCCTTTTCAATCCTCAGTGTAGACTGGATCAGATATGCAAGTTGATCTTGCTTGCTCTTTAGGAAAACCTAAGATGCCTCTTCAACACTTGGCATCTTGGCAGCTTTCTCAGCCTTTGCTTTGGCTCTCTTCTCCTATGCTTGAACTAATGATGGTTCCTCCTCATTCATCACAACAGTATTATCTTCAAAATCAGGATACAGTGGTAGATGCTCCTTATCCAACAGATATGTTCCTGTGCCCATCTTGGAGTTGATGAGCTCCTGAATGTGTGGAGCATACCCACAGCTTCTCTTCTGGTCAGCAGCAGTCCTCTTGATTGTCTCTACAATCAGACTCATGACCTTGAACTTCTGAGAGACATCAAAAAGCTGTAGCAGGTTGATAGAGTGCCCTCTGATCATCTTGTGATCTCCTGACTTGGGTAGCAGAGTGTGCCTTAGGATCTAGTTGATAGTAGGCAGACCAGACAACAAGAAATGTACAGATCCAAGCTTGTGAGTCTCCAAAGCTTTATCTGGGATCTCCCTATACATGTTAGCCATAGTGTTGTGGTCCTTCTTCTTCTTGGCATACACATCCAAGTCATCCTCATGTTCTTCTGGGGCATTTATCAATTTTTCCCATTCTTCAACTGTGGATTGGTACCTAGTACCTTCTGACATCCATATGATCTTCCCATCTGGGTAAAAGTGAGCAGTGGAGTAAAATTGCATGATCAGCTCATCATTCCATTTTGTGAGCTTCTGTCCAACAAACTCATCTACTCCACATGCTTTGAAGCTGTCATAAACTCCTCGGAAGTGATCTTCATTCTCCTGGATGAATTCCCACTCAACCCATCTCATGTCACACGCAATGGGCTTCTTGTCAAGCAAAATAGTTTCATATAAGTCTTGTTGTTCCTTTATGTGAAACATGTAGTCAACTGCAGTCCTTCTCCTCACAGCATAGGGATCGGACTGTCTCCACAATCTCAGTCCTGAATCTTTTCTGATGTGCATGTTCTTAGCGACTGGATGAGCATCATTGTGGTCTGGAATCTTGGGCTTCAATATTCTCAAAACAAGAGACTCATCATCTTCTTCAGCTTGAGGCACTGGGGCCTTGTTCTTTTCTTCAGCGGGTATACTTCTGGTGTTCCTCTTGGGCTTAGGAGGCTTCTGAGCTTGAGCTTTGGGGGCAGCTTTGGGCTTTGATGTTGCAGCCCCTGACTTTATAGCATCTCCCATAAGCTTCTGAGCTTTGGGTGCTGGAGCATCCTCTTCTTCTTTTTCATCTTCAGAGGGATCTTTCATCATGGAGGGCTTGCCAATGACTCTGGCAATGGTCTTCTTGACCCTTTCATTCCTCTTCTTGCCTTCTCCACCTTCTTTGGGTTCAAGAGTGAACTCCATTGTCTCTTGAGTAGAGGCTCTGGCCTTAGACATAGGAATTCTTTTTGCTGGAGCCTTCCTATTCATTCCTGGCTTAACTATAGCAGTTGTGCCATACTCCTTTTTCAGCACCTTCTTCTTGGACCTTACTTCCTCCTCAGTGGCAACATTATCCTCATCCTCAGATTCTGAGGTTCTCTTCTTCCTAGATCCGGTGGCTGCCTTTGGCAAGTTGCTTGGAGTGCTCCTGCTGCCATCATCACAAGTGCTCGAGGGACCTGAACCCTCACTTAGCTGCACATGTTCTTCAGACTTGTTCTGACTATCACTCTGATCATACATATTTGCAAACTCACTGATAGCAGACCCTGTGAATAGATGTAGATGAGATAGAGTGGATGAGCATCACAAAGTGCAGAGTTTTTGCAAAACAGATGACTTAAAAACTTAGTTTTAGTTCTCCACATAAAGCATTTCGGAGCTACCGATTTGTAAACTCGGTGATACCGAAGCAGCTTTTGGAACCTAAACTGGTGAACTCGGTCAGACCGAGTCACAGTTCGGTGGCACCGAGACTGCTAGGGTTTCACAGAGAATCGAACTCGGTCACACCAATTTGCAGTTTTCGGTCAGACCGAAAATTGCAAGTGTTATGGCCTAAGCCAAATCGGTGAGACCGATTTCTATAACTCGGTCGGTCCGAGATGAGTTCGGTGGAGACCTAACCCTAAATTTTCAAATCTAATCTAACCTAAAGGATGTTTTCAGTGGATAGAGTGTTTGCATACGTGGTAAGGATCATGGCAAAAACAATGTGTTATGAATCAGAGGTAAAAGAATAGAACAAAGGTCGAACCCATACCCTAGTTCGGCGGGGGTTCTCTACGGCGATAATGGCGGAGCAGATTTCCATTGGCGGCGATGGAAACTAGTGGCGGGAGGTCGCTGGCGGCGAGGAGACTATCCGGAGCCCGAGCAGGCAGAGAAGGACACACGCGCGGGCTGAGGAGTTTGAAGAAATTTCCAAAATCTCACCCATGGGTATATATATCCCGACCCTGTCGATGTGACCGAGTGGAACAACTCGGTGGCACCAAGATGCAGAACTGCAAGCGGTTACTGCAACTCGGTGTGACCGAAAAGTTCAAATCGGTTGCACTCAGATTGAAAACCTAGATCAAATTAGTGATCTCGGTGTGACCGAAATGGATGACTCGGTCATACTGAAATGCACAAAGAGGTTTTGGAAGTTTAAGTCTATGACGAATCGGGGACTGTGAGTGCTCCTCACATAGAGTGGTTCGAATCTGACTTGATCAAACTTTGTGATGTAGCATGAATAGAGTTTGAGACGAGAAAAGCATAGATAGCTAGAGGAAGTCCTTATGCATTCTTATCCATCCATTTGGCAAAAGAGAAAAAGCCAAACAATCAAGGCAACAAATGGATGTCCTCAAATGAGTAAAACATGCAACCAACATGCTCACACAATAAGATGGCAAATGAAATATGTGGCAAAGCATGCACAATCACTCTAGCATCTATCAAGCAATTTGGAGATGACTAGGTCATCTATATATGAGTATATTGACTGAGGAGTCAAATGAGAACATTTGATCGTAGGTCATACTCATCGTTTAAGCACAAGTGGGGTTACCACTTTTACATAATGCATTGTTGTGTTCACATTGTTAGAGTTGCTTTAGCTCAATTGATTAGAGTAAAGCTCCCCCTAGATGTGATATCCCCCTAGGAGGGATGAACTAACCTTGGGTTTTGTCGATGATGACTTCGTGTAGGTGTTGAAGATGTAGGTGCTTAAAGTTGATGTAGATCATTCGGAGCAATCCTTTGGAGTGAGTTGCACTTTCGATACCTACATGGGTTAGCCCACAAGGAACAAACAAGGATATCCATAGACATAGAGTGATATTCACATGAGATGATGTCCATGAATGCATTAGGTTACCTTGTCCCTTGTCTTACCAACAAAAGGGTTTGTGACTCCTTGAACTAGTGCAAGACATGGAAGTTGTTTGCACTTGTCCTTGCCAAAATGATATGAGTGAAGTATGTTAGCGGAGTCACCCTCAAGAACTCTCTAGTTCTTCTTCTTCGGGATCCACACCATCTTGATGGGAATCCTTGGAGTTGTAGTCATACTTATGAAGTAGAACTTGATGTAGTCTTGGGAACCCACTTGACCAATGCCTTAGGGGCTTCTTCAAATGCATCAATCTCCTCTTGAAGCTTGTCCTTGCCCTTTAGCTTGTGGTCTTGTGGTTGAAGATCATCTTGAGCTTGTGTTCCTTGGAAATAAGTAGGATCATACTTCTCTTGTTGAGGAAAAAACTTCGTCTTGGGGTATTGATCTTCTTCCCACTCAACTCCATTGGCATTGAACTTTCGTTCAAAACCAACACCTTGATTCTTCCGGTGTCTTCCTTGCTTGCGTATAATTTCCTCAAATTGCTTACTTCCGGCAAGACTCTTGTAAACACCTTTCTCTATAATTCCCTTCAATAAGCTATTTTCTTGCCTAAGAGAATCATTAGTGGAATCAAGAGAACTACTAGAAGCAACATCATTGGATTTAGCATGATTATTGTTACTACTAGAAGAAGAATCTTTCTTGTTCTTGTTACTAGATTTAACTTGAGGCATGTAAGTAGACAAGAGTAAATGCTTGGAAATGTAAGAAGAACTTTTCTTACGAATATCATCATTGATCGCTTTTAAGAACCCATGCTCTTGCTCAAGGTTGAGCTTTTCAAAGCATAACTTCCCATGAGTTTTTAAAAGTTCTTGATGATCTTCCAAGGTAGTTTCATGAGCTAACTTAAGAGTGTTTAGTTCTTTAGTTAGATGCTCAATCTCCTTATTATCACTGTCATTCGTTTTATCTCGATTAGCATGATTAATAGCAAGTTCATCATAGTTTTCATAAATAGAGTTTTCAACAAGTAAATCATCATCACCTAGCAAACCATCTTCATCACTATTGAAATCAACATACTCGGGGTGTGATACCTTTGGGCCTTTAGCCATGAAGCATCTTCCAATTCCTTCATTTGGTGACTCAAATATGTCGTAGGAGTTAGTTGACACAAGTGATAGACCGGCAACACCTTCATCTTGAGTATATTCAGAGTCGGAGTGATAACTTCTCTCGGGGTGATTGTCAGAGTCGGAGCCGGATACCCATTCGCCAACATGAGCTTGATGTCTTCGTTTTGTGTAGCTCCTTGATGATTTGTCCTTCCTTTCTGAATCCTTGCTTCTTCATGACATTCTTCATTCATAACGGTCATCTCTACTCCTTCTCTCTCTTGGTGGTGATTCTTCTCTCCTACTTCTTCTTTTGGGAGAATCTTCTCTTCTTTTGTAGGGGGCGTACACTCATTGGAGTAGTGTCCGGGTCTTCCACAATTGTAGCAATTACGTTCACGACTTGAAGATCTTTTGTCATTATAGGACCTTGACTTGGAACTTCTTTCCTTGCTTCTACTCTTGTAGAATTTGTTGAAATTCTTCACCATTAGGCTCAATTCTTCATTGAAGGCTTGTTTCTCACTTGATGATGTGGGAGCATCACATGAGGCTTTGTAAGCACCACTTGACTTGTTGTGGAGCTCTTCCTTATCCTTAAGTGACATCTCATGAGCAACAATTCTTCCAATGACTTCCGTTGGCTTGAGATCTTTGTAATTGGGCATCATTTGGATCAATGTGCACACGGTATCATATTTTCCATTCAGGGCTCTTAGGATCTTCTTGATGATGAATCTATCAGTCATCTCTTCACTTCCTAAGCTGGCAATCTCATTTGTGATGAGAGCAAGCCTAGAGTACATTTCAGCGACGCCTTCACCATCCTTCATTTTGAACTTGTCAAGTTGACTTTGAAGCACATCCAATTTGGATTCCTTGACGGAGTCGGTACCTTCGTGTATATCAATCAAAGTATCCCAAATTTCCTTTGCATTCTCAAGACGGCTGATTTTGTTGAATTCTTCAGGGCACAATCCGTTGAAGAGAATATCACAAGCTTGAGCATTGTATTGCAGCATCTTCAACTCTTCCGCGGTAGCTTCACGGTATGGTTCTCTCCCATCAAAGAATTCACCTTGCAAGCCAATACACACAATAGCCCAAACGGTGGGGTTATGTCCAAGGATATGCATTTTCATCTTATGCTTCCAACTAGAAAATTTTGTACCATCAAAGTAAGGACCTCTATGGTGGTAATTTCCCTCGCTAGACGCCATACTCTCCTAGGTTGTGAAACCAAGGCTATGATCACCAAAAGCTATGGAAATCAAAGCAAATGGAGACCAAAGCTCTGATACCACTTGTAGGATGGAAACTATGTCTAGAGGGGGGATTAGACTACTTGACCAAATAAAAATCTAGCCTTTTACCAATTTTAATTCTTGGCAAATTTTAACAACTTAGCACAAGTCAAGTAATCAACCTACATGTTCAATTCTATGAGTATAGCAGCGGAATGTAAAACAATTACATATGAAGGTAAAGGGAGGAGTTTGGAGGGAGCAAACGCAATGTAGGCACAGAGATTTTTGGCGTGGTTTCGACAGGTGGTGCTATCGTACATCCACGTTGATGGAGACTTCAACCCACGAAGGGTAACGGTTGCGCGAGTCCACGGAGGGCTCCACCCACGAAGGGTCCACGAAGAAGCAACCTTGTCTATCCCACCATGACCATCGCCCACGAAGGACTTGCCTCACTAGGGTAGATCTTCATGAAGTAGGCGATCTCCTTGCCCGTACAAACTCCTTGGTTCAACTCCACAATCTTGACGGAGGCTCCCAAGTGACACCTAACCAATCTAGGAGACACCACTCTCCAAAAGATAATAGACGGTGTGTTGATGATGAACTCCTTGCTCTTGTGCTTCAGATGATAGTCTCCCCAACACTCAGCTCTCTCTCATAGGATTGGATTTGGTGGAAAGAGGTTTTGAGTGGAAAGCAACTTGGGGAAGGCTAGAGATCAAGATATATGTGGTTGGAATGGAATATCTTGACCTCAACACAAGTGTAGGTGGTTCTCTCTTAGAAAATATGTGTTGGAAGTGTAGGCATGTTCTGATGGCTCTCTCCATGAATGAAGAGTGGGTGGAGGGGTATATATAGCCTCCACACAAAATCTAACCGTTACACACAAATCACCAAACTCGGTGGGACCGAATCATGAAACTCGGTCAGACCGATTTAGTTCAAAATGTGGAACGTTGGGATTTTGGGTGGGACCGACATGTCAATTCGGTGGGACCGATTCCATTAGGGTTAGGGCATAATGTAATCTCGGTGAGACCGATTACACAAACTCGGTGGGACCGATTTTGGTAATAGGAAAACAGAGAGTTGGTCAGGCAAACTCGGTGGGACCGATTCGCTCATCTCGGTTAGACCGAAACGTTACAAAGGGGAAACAAAGAGTTTGCATTGCAATCTCGGTGGGACCGATCGCTCATCTCGGTGGGACCGATCGCTCATCTCGGTTGGACCGAAACGTTATGAAGGGAAACATAGAGGTTGCAATCCCATCTCGATGAGACCGAGATCCCTATCGGTGAGACCGAAACAACTAGGGTTTGTGACAGTGGCTTTGTCAGGTGAACTCGGTGGCGCCAGGTAGGAAATTTCGGTGGGGCCGAGTTTGACTTTTGGTTTGGGACATATGTGGATATGAGAAAGTAGTTGAGGGTTTTGGAGCATATCACTAAGCACTTTGAGCAAGCAAGCCATTAAGCAACACCTCATCCCCTTTTAATAGTATTGGCTTTCCTATGGACTCAATGTGATCTTGGATCACTAAAATAGAAAATGTAGAGTCCTGAGCTTTGAGCTTGAGCCAACATGTCTTCTTAGTATTTTGAGGGGTCCACTTTCCAATCCATGCCATGCCAAACATTGAGCTTTCCTGAAATATTTATCTTGAAATATCATTAGCTCAATGGGCTATATGTTGTTAGGAATTACCAAGACCACCCAGGGATAGTTGCAGTTTCACCGGGGGACCGCCAGAGGGCAAGGAGCGCCGCATGCCCGAGCGGTACTTTGAAGACGTCCTGGAGGGGTCTCGTATTGTGGCAATGCAATGTGCGCAAGACATTATTTTCGAATGAATGCATTCATGTTGTCTCTGCCTTGTATGATAAAACAAAGTCGTTATGTAATATAAAGTTTGTTATTTAAAAAAATTCACCTCCTGTGCAGCCGTGTCATGTGAAATCTGAGAGTTGGCTAGTCATCGGCTTCTGCCCCCATGTAGGTAGTACGGGGGTGTTCGGGATGTAATCTAAACACTCTTGATACAATTGTTTGGTCCTTGAAGGAGGTGTTTAGCGTGACGAACCAAGCAATCGGACTATGCGGCTTTAGCACCCTCACTTAGCCATAGGAGTTTGGCAATAAAGATATAGGCGCAGCCCCTAGTATCCGAACTAGGATGTTGTAAACACCTGATCGGGTTAGTACCGATCCCTCGCGTAATGCGGAAAAAATCTCTAAAGATTTGAGACCTCCGAAGAGCTGACCGGCTCTCGCCGCATCATGACAATCAGTTTTCGGCTTTCTCTACTGAGGTGCTCATCCGGGTAAACCAGGTCACAATCCCTTTACTACCCTAGCCGATATAGCGAAACATAAGGTAGCAAGAACAGGAGCCGAGAAAACCAACTATTGACCAAAGACATGATTCGGAGCCAATGCATATAGTGCTAAATTCGGGGTGCCGAACTATACTGTAAAAAGTGTTTGGACTTTGTTGCCATGTTGTGGGGCGCTATGAAGCCCCTGGAAAATTGAAACGTACCAAAGTGTACGTGTGCTATTTGATAAAGTTATCAAAAAAGAAAAAGAAGAAAGGGTAGTAAGCTAGAGCCGTAGAATTTGGGCTGCAAACTGTTTCCATGATAATTTCATTACTGCGTCAAAGCGCATTTATACAAGTAGTGAAATAAGAAGAAGGCTATTTAATATGCCTTAACCAAGGGAGAGCTGCGTGTGGGTCCTAAAAACAGGTAGAGGGATCGTTAAAGAAACCACCTAAAAATTCCCCCGTACGTCCATGCTTCTTGCCGTCTTGGTGTGTTTATCCTTCGAAAAGGACCGATGGCCAGGCCATCAGAGAAGGCCTATGGAAAAGAAACCTGAAAAGGAGAAAGAAGAAAAAGTGAAAGTGCGTGTGTCCGGGGGCGGTCGAGCCGTATTGTGGATCACAAGCTAGTTATGCCTCCATCCATGCCCATGGTATTTTGAGTGCGTAGTTATGTACGTGCGGTACAATTGCCGCCACTTGGTCGGGACTGGGACGGAGGCCGAATTGCTAGTCGAGCTCTTGACGAGCCGAGCTGTCCTGCTGCAGAATAGTCCGGACTCTCTTGACAGTGTCCGGGAGCTCGGCCGTCGAATTAAGGTTCTGCTTGAAAAGGCCGCTATGTACTTCTGCTGCTAAGGCAGCGGTGTGCTCCTCGGTGCGAAGGGAGCATTTCATGTTTCCATTAACTGTTATGACGCCGCGTGGTCCGGGCATCTTGAGCTTGAGATAAGCATAGTGTGGTACTGCATTGAATTGAGCAAATGCGGTTCGTCCAAGCAGTGTGTGATAGCCGCTGCGAAAGGGGACGATATCGAAGATTAACTCCTCGCTTCGGAAGTTGTCCGGAGATCCAAAGACAACCTATAGTGTGATTGAGCCTGTACAGCGGGCCTCTACACCTGGTATGACTCCTTTAAAGGTAGTCTTTGTGGGCTTGATCCGTGATGGATTAATGCCCATTTTACGCACTGTATCCTGATAGAGCAGGTTGAGGCTGCTGCCACCGTCCATCAGGACTCGCGTTAGGTGGAACCCATCAATTATTGGGTCCAGGACCAGTGCGGCTGAACCGCCATGATGGATACTGGTCGGATAATCCCAACGATCGAAAGTGATCGGGCATGACGACCATGGATTAAATTTTGGGGCGACTAGCTCTATTGCGTAGACGTCCCTGAGCGTGCGCTTGTGCTCCCTCTTGGGGATGTGAGTAGCGTATATCATGTTCACTGTTTTGACCTGAGGGGGAAACTTCTTCTGTCCCCCTGTGTTCGGTGGCCAGGGCTCCTCGTCGTCGTCCTCTCTTTGCGATCCCTTCTCCTTGCTTTCGACATTTAACTTGCCGACCTGTTTAAAAACCCAACAATCTCTGTTGGTATGATTGGGTGGTTTGTCTGGGGTTCCATGGATCTGGCACGGATGATCAAGTATGCGGTCAAAGCTAGATGAGCCCGAATTGTTCTTTTTGAACGGCTTCTTCCACTGACCGGACATAGAGCCACTGAATCCAGCATTGACTGCCGTATCATCGGTGTTGTCATTGTTGTTTCGACGCTTGTGTCTATTGCGTCGGGACTTGTCATTGCAGTTTCTGGCTTCAGAGGTTCCGGCGTTGCTTGCATTGTTTTTGTTACGGGCCAGCCAACTATCTTCACCCGCACAAAAGCGGGTCATGAGTGCCGTGAGGGCTGCCATGGACTTCTGCTTTTCTTGGCCGAGGTGCTGGGCGAGCCATTCGTTGCGGATGTTGTGTTTAAAGGCCACTAGGGCTTCGGCATCCAGATAGTCGACGATCTGGTTCTTTTTGGTTAGGAACCTAGTCCAGAATTTCCTGGCTGACTCTCCGGGCTGTTGAACTATATGGCTTAAGTCATCGTCGTCTGGTGGCCGGACATATGTACCTTGGAAGTTGTCGCGGAAGGCGTCTTCCAAATCCTCCCAGCTGCCAATAGAGTTTTCGGGCAGACTGTTTAACAAGTGTCGAGCTGGCCCTTTGAGTTTTAATGGGAGGTATTTGATGGCGTGGAGGTCATATCCACGGGCCATATGGATAAGGAGAAGGAAATCCTCAATCCACACCGTGGGATCAGTTGTTCCATCATATGATTCAATATTCACGGGTTTAAACCCTTCTGGGAATTCATGCTCCATTACTTCGTCAGTGAAGCAAAGAGGGTGTGCGGCGCCTCTATATCGGGCCACATCGTGGTGTAGCTCTGATGGAGTCCGTCTGCGGTTTTCGGCCCGCACATGACTAGGCTTATCATGATCGGCTTGATAGCCGTCGTCGCGCGTCGAGGCACACCCCCGTGATCCGTAGATCGATCTGGCTGGGCCTGTTTTATTCTTCAGGCCCTGCTAGAGATAATACGTGTATCCCTAAGCAGTTGTGTCTCTGCCTTTACGGCGAGGTAAGGCGGGCTGGTGTTCGGCTTGTGTTGACGCTTTGTCCTAACCACGTGGTGGTCGGTCAGCCGCATTGTGTACTGACGGCCTAGGCTCCAACGCCTCGTTGCTACCTCTTGAGCACTTGCATTGGTTGTCCCTCGAAGAGGAAAGGGTGATGCAGCAAAGTAGCGTAAGTATTTCCCTTAGTTTTTGAGAACCAAGGTATCAATCCAGTAGGAGGCCACGCATGAGTCCCTCGCACCTACACAAACAAATAAATCTTCGCAACCAACGCGATAAGGGGTTGTCAATCCCTACACGGTCACTTACGAGAGTGAGATCTGATAGATATGATAAGATAATATTTTTGGTATTTTTATGATAAAGATGCAAAGTAAAATAAAAGGCAAAGGAAATAACTAAGTATTGGAAGATTAATATGATGGAAGATAGACCCGGGGGCCATAGGTTTCACTAGTGGCTTCTCTCAAGAGCATAAGCATTCACGGTGGGTAAACAAATTACTGTTGAACAATTGATAGAATTGAGCATAGTTATGAGAATATCTAGGTATGATCATGTATATAGGCATCACGTTCGAGACAAGTAGACCGACTCCTGCCTGCATCTACTACTATTACTCCACACATCGACCGCTATCCAGCATGCATCTAGAGTATTAAGTTCAAGAGAACAGAGTAATGCTTTAAGCAAGATGACATGATGTAGAGGGATAAACTCATGCAATATGATATAAACCCCATCTTGTTATCCTCGATGGCAACAATACAATACATGCCTTGCTGCCCCTACTGTCACTAGGAAAGGACACCGCAAGATTGAACCCAAAGCTAAGCACTTCTCCCATTGCAAGAAAGATCAATCTAGTAGGCCAAACCAAACTGATAATTCGAAGAGACTTGCAAAGATAACCAATCATACATAAAAGAATTTAGAGAAGATTCAAATATTGTTCATAGATAAACATGATCATAAACCCACAATTCATCGGTCTCAACAAACACACCGCAAAAGAAGATTACATCAAATAGATCTCCACAAGAGAGGGGGAGAACTTTGTATTGAGATCCAAAAAGAGAGAAGAAGCCATCTAGATAATAACTATGGACCCATAGGTCTGAAGTAAACTACTCACACTTCATCGGAGAGGCTATGTTGTTGATGTAGAAGCCCTCCGTGATCGATGCCCCCTCCGGCGGAGCTCCGGAACAGGCCCCAAGATGGGACCCCGTGGATACAGAAAGTTACGGTGGTGGAATTAGGGTTTTGGCTCCGTATCTGGTAGTTTGGGGGTACGTAGGTATATATAGGAGGAATGAGTGCGTCGGTGGAGCAACAGGGGGCCCACGAGGGTGGAGGGCACACTTGGGGGGTAGAAGCGCCCCCTACCTCGTGGCCTCCTGGTTGATGTCTTGACGTAGGGTGAAAGTCCTCTGGATCATGTTCGTTCCGAAAATCACGTTCCCGAAGGCTTCATTCCGTTTGGACTCCGTTTGATATTCTTTTTCTACAAAACCCTAAAATAGGCAAAAAAACAGCAATTCTGGGCTGGGCCTCCGGTTAATAGGTTAGTCCCCAATATAATATTGTCACACCCTAGCTAGTTCAAGCATTAGAGTGTGCATCATGTTTAAATTCCTCTTAAATTTGAAATGGGGAAGGCAGAAACCCCCAACACCCCCCCTGGAAACAACTAGGGTTTACTAAAATTATTTTCAATGAACCTGGAATGCCCTTCTAAAAAGTTCACCCTCTTTGTCTTGGGTTAGAACCTCTGGCAAAATTGGTGCACAATTTTCTAGGTCCACAGAAGGTCATTGAATTAAGTCATAAGTATTTGAATTTGGGCATTTAAATGCTATAAAATAATTTAAATGCTCAAATAATTCTGGAAGTAAATGTTTGTTGTTGGAAATATTCTAAACAGAGCCCACAATTATTTTCAGGATTTTTGGAAACGTTTTAGTATTTTTAATAAAGCCCAATAGTTGCAGAATAGAAAAAGAAAGCAAGTCAAAAAAGAGAGAGAGGGAAGCCCGCGTGGGCCTTACCTGTGCTGGCCCAGCCCACCTGGCTCAGCCCAGCCGACTGGCCTTGCCAGTCATCGTCCTCCTCCCGCCAGAAGGACGAGGAGCACGTGGCCGGCGCCCGCGGCCACACGCCGGCCACCTCCTCCTTCAGCCGACGCCCTGGAGACATCCAGGGATGCCACGCCAACCCCCACGTCCCCCTCTCATCCTCCCTCACTCTCTCCCTCGTCTCCCTCACCCTCTCCCGTGATGGCCGGGCGCGATCCTCGCTGTCGTTCACCGTAGACGTCACCAGAGCCACCCCCTCGCCCCTCCGACAAGCCCAATAGCTCTGCCTCGTCGCCCTGGACCTTTCCGCTGACCCACGCGACTCCAAACGCCGCCGAACGCCGTCTTCGCCCTCGTCTTCAACCTCGGGTACCCGAGCCGTCTCCGGTCGATTCGACGCCGCCAGGACCTCCCCGAGCTCGTTGACCCCCTCTCCGACCCCGCTGTGAGCTCCTCTTCCTCTTCCCCTAGCTCCCGTGCTCGTTTGGCCTCTGTAGTCGCCACTTCCACCGCACCCGAAAGTTCCCCGCCGCCGGCCATGGCGCCGTCGTGGCTAGAGCCACAGTGGCTCGAAGCCAAGCTCACCGTTGTGCTCAGCGCAGCACCAGGAGCCCGTAGCCACCACCAGCTCCTTCTCCCGTGCACCGTAGTGTCGAACCCAACCCCGTCCGAACTCCGGCCGCCGTTGTTGAGCTCGCCGGCGTCGTTTCCGGCGTCCCCGTGTTCAACCACTTGCACCACTGGATGCGGCAGCTCCCCAGCTACGCGTAGCACGTCTCCAACGGCGATTTGGTCATCGAAGGACCAAATCCGAAGCTCTCCGCCGTCTCGGCCTCGCCGGCGGCTAAACGCCGGCAGGCTTTGACCCGTTGACCGGTGGGTTTGACCGCTGACATGGACTGGGTGGGCCCAGGTTGACTCCCCTAAGTCAATGACAAGTGGGCCCCCCTCTGCTAACTAAATCAAATTAGTTTTAACTAAAAATAATTAGTTTAATTAACTATTGGCACGCGGGACCCACCAGTCAGGTTTGACCTGGACGTCCCTGTTGACCACTGACATCACCCTGACGTAATGCTGACACAGTAATTAAATTACTGGAATTATTCTTATACAGGAAATTCCAGAAAATAGTCAAAACTTCTAAAAATCATAGAAAATCAACCATAACTCCAAATGTAAAGATTTATATATGAAAAATGATCAGAAAAATTCAATCTATCCATCTGTAATGGTTTCATGCATGACAAAACAAGTTAACCTTGTTGTTTAAGCAGAATAAGGTAATACACTAATGTGGCTATGTTAAATGAACTAACATTTGAACCTTTGGTTCAAATAAGCACATTCCTTTCTGTTATAGCTTGCATTAGGCCAAGACACATTCATATTGCCATGTCATAGCATGCATCATATTGTTGCATATCGTCGTGTGTTGATTGTGTTCCGATGTGTTCTTCGTGGTAGGTTCTGCCTCCGAGGATATTCACGAGTATCCGTTTGAAGGGCAGTACCCTACTACCTCTACAACAGGCAAGCAGCCCATTGATCATTTCGATACATACCCATGTTCTCGCTTCTGCTCTTGTTTACTGCATTAAGACAACACGATTCAAACTGCTGTGTGCTACGGTAGCTGAACCCTTATCCTCTGCATGACCTGTCATTGCCACAGTAACTAGATGAAACCCACTAGCATGTGTAGGAGTTTATTGAGCCATGTATGTGATTCCTACCTTGCTATGCCTGCTATGCTTAGAGTTGTGTCAGGTCTGGTTCATCTGGGTGATGGGCTAGAGTGAAATGCTTATGCCAGTAATGTGAGGGATGTGTTGAACATGTTTTGGTAAAGGTATCGATGAGAGGCCATGTAGGAGTACATGGTGGGTTGTTTCATTGAGGCCGTCCATAAGAACTGAGATCTGTATGTGTGATTTAAGATGCAGTTACTACCGTACATTGGGCCGGAACCAATGGACCCTCTCGGCTTCTTAATCACCCTAGTACTCTGTCCAGGAGTTGCAAATAGTTTCTGGTGTTTGTAGGTTATGTGTTGGCGGCTGTGCGTAGCGCTGACCCTAGGGGTGGGCTATGTTGCGGTAGATACACCGTGGCACGGTGTACCGAGTCACCCATTTGGTGTCTCGGGAACCCTGTTCACATTGTTCGGGGCCGTAAGTGGAAACCTCGGTCGGACTCCCTGCGGATGGAACCTGGATAGGCGATAAACCTGGACTAGAGACTTAAGTGTTTGGGTAGGCCGTGGCCGACACCCTCGCTGGGCTTCCGCTTGAAGGTTGTCGAGTACATGTCGTATAAACGGCGGTAAGTGGTGAAAGCGTGTATGAAGAAGTACACCCCTGCAGGGTATAAAACTATTCGAATAGCCGCGTCCACGGTAAAGGACTACTTGGTTGCCTATGCAGTTCATAGACAAGTTAATGGATACTACTAAAAGACTCAAGATAAGTGTGAGTACCGAGGATGGCCCTCTCGTAGGATGACAAGGGAGGATCCCCGGTGGAGTATTGTGTTGGTGAGTAGTGGACTCATGTGCGGAAACTATTTTACTAGTGGAGTTCCGCAGGATAGCTTAGCCAAGAGTCAAAGCTGGCTTGCTGCAATAACCCCACCACCTTCTTGAGAATAAGCATGTATAGTAGGTTCTGTTGTAAGACTTGTTGAGTACCCTTGTACTCATGTTTGCTTAATTACTGTTTTCAGACGACAACACCGCCCCCTCTGATGGGTTCTACGTAGACCTTGACGTCGACGAGTGACTTGCCACCCAGGTGGTGATCCTGGCCATGGAGGGGCCTATGTAGATGGACAGGCTTCGAGAAGCCTTCTTTCTTTCTAGAGTCTGTACTCAGACTAGTTGCTTCCGCATGTGCTTGTATGATTGTATGACTTGAGTGTCGGGTCATGTGACCCCTATCTGTATGAACTTGCTATGTATGGCTCTCTGGAGCCTTTAAATAAAGTACTTGAGTTGTAGAGTTTTGTTGTGATGCCATGTTGTATGTACTCATATCGGGCATATTGTGTGTATGATTGAAATGCTTGGTATGAGTGGGATCCGACAATCTAGTTGTTTATCCTTGGCAGCTTTTCTTATGGGGAAATGTATTCTAGTGTTCCTCGAGCCATAGTAGTCCGCTACAGCCCGGTTCACCGGAGTCCTGCTAGCCCAGCACTACTGTTCAGGACACTTGACTGGCCGGCATGTGTTTCACTTCGTTCCTATGTCTGTCCCTTTGGGGAAATGTCACGCGGTGATTTCCGGAGTCCTGCCTAGCCTGCTACAGCCCGGGTTCCCCGGAGTCCTGTTAGCCCAGTGCTACAGCCCGGAATCACTCATTGTTGATCGACATGCTCGATGTGATTCATGTATGCCTGTCTCCATAGGTCTATGCCGCTTTGGGTTCACGACTAGCCATGTCGGCCCGGGTTCTCTGTCATATGGATGCTAGCGACACTATCATATACGTGAGCCAAAAGGCGCAAATGGTCCCGGGCCATGGTAAGGCGACACCCGTGGGATACCGTGCGTGAGGCCGCAAAGTGATATGAGGTGTTACCGGCTAGATCGATGTGGCTTGGAATCGATGTCCTGACAGCGTTGGTATCATAGTCGGACTGCCTGTAGCTTCGTTGAGCCAAGCTGGTCGATGTCGAGTCTAGAAATGCTTTAGTTATATGTAGGAGAATTGATTGTGGGAGGGAACGTAAGGCTCTTTTACTCCTTTACCCTATGCCTCTGATCTGAGTCATTCTCTTCTCATTCAACGTGGGTTAAGGACTATGCTCTCTTCTTCTATCAGGTTCACCTGTTACTAATCCGCAGTAGCTTATAGGATTGTTGTTACAAGCCCTAGTTCAGTTTCTACTATTTTAGTATGTTGCTAATTGGATCAGAACCTTGATATGATGTTGTTGAGTGGTATTGCGAACTGTTGTGGATGTCTCAAATCTTTATCTGAGCATTTACAGCTGTTATGCTGTCCAATTTTCCCTAGAAATTCTGATGTCTTTGCATTGTGGTTGTGCTTTCATGGCCAACCGTGTTCAAAACCAAGTGGTTCACCTGACCCGGTGCCTCGACGTGCCCGGTCATACTGCTATGTTAGTCCGGGTAATGATCGAGACGGGTTACCGTTGGTATCCCGAATACACCGTCGAAGAGCAATTCCGAGACTTTAATCAAAGCCAATATTTCTGCACCGTCAGGATATTTCCTTCTTATCCTGGATCTACCGAGCCCCTTCACTGTTCCTATGGACTCGGGGTTACTGTTGAGATGGCTGTGCAGGATGCTGCCTATTCCATGATGACCATCATGCGAGTCCGGACTGGCCTGCTTCGGAACACCGACTTCCGTTACATGCCAGCTTCACTTCCGGGAGCGCAAGGGTATCTTCAGGCTATCTGTGCTGACTCCACTCAGGAGGACTCATTAACTCGTACCACTGCCGAGATGCTCGAAGATAAGGACCAAGAGAATCAGGCCTTGAGGCTGGAGCTTTTCAATACCCGTGCTGATCATTGGGCTACTTTGACTCGGTTTGCACCTGCGGTGCAAGCTGGATGTATGATACAAGGGATCTGTATCCTGTGAGATCTGCTTTGCCAAACATGGTGGATTGGCGTCATGTGGGAGGCATCACCCCACCCCGTGGTCCCCGCAGGCCACCGTTTGTTGGTCCAAGACCTCATCCTAGCCCCTATGGTCCACAGGCTCCTCAGGACCGTCTGTTCCCGTTGAACTTCCAGGCTATGGAGGTGACTTCTATGAGGACTACTACGGAGCTGTTTGAGTTAGTAGTAGTACCACTAGTATTGTAGTAGTTGTATCTCCACTGTCCTGCGTGACTTGTGGAATACGACTTTGTGTGTAATCAATTCCGGAGGTGTAGACAAATAATGTATAGGAGCTTGGGATGCCTCCGATGAGATGTAACGTCTTTCATCATAGTTGTACTGTAGCCTGGGCTTGTACTAAACTATGTATGATGTGTATGACCGTTGGTATATATATGGCAGTTTTATATTACCATGACATACGGATGAACATCTCTGCATTCCGTGTTATCCATTACATTCTGCACTTCCTTGCTAAGTTTGAGCCATCATTGTCTAAACCGTTGTCTTGTTTTCTCCTAGGATGGTCAACACCCGCAGCAACCCTGCTGCCTCGGAGCAGGGGGAAGCCAGTGCAGCTAGGGGTGAAAATCTGCCTCACCCGCCTTCTCTGGCCGAAGTGATGCTGGAGGCGGAAAGAAACAAGCGTGAGACTAACCGCCTGCTGGAGCGGATTGAGCAAAACACTGCACGCCACCCACGAAATGACTTGGTGTCAATCAATGACTTTATCAAGCTGTACCCACCAAAGTTTAACCATTTCGTCGAGCTCCTCGACGCGGATGACTGGCTTCGCAGCATCACCCACAAGCTACGTTCTGCCAACGTAGCCGAAGCCGACAAGGTTACTTATGCTGCCTACCATCTTGAAGGCCCTGCTAGCCTCTGGTGGGAAAATTTTGAAGCTATGCGCCCGGTCGGCCAAATCACTACTTGGGCTGAATTCAGTGAGGCTTTCCATGAGCATCACATTCCGGAAGGTCTCATGGATCGCAAGAGGGAGGAGTTCTGCAATTTCACCCAAGGAAGACTGACTGTGGATGCATATAGTCGTGAATTTGGGAATCTGGCACGTTATGCCCCTGAAGAGGTATCTACTGACGCTAAGAAGCAGGCAAGGTTCCGCAAGGGACTTAGCCCTGAGCTTCGCCGCGATCTTCGTCTGCACGAGTGCACCTCCTTTCAGAAGTTGGTCAACAAAGCCATCAGTGCTGAACAGGCCAGACTGATTATGACGATTCACGCAAGCACTCCCATGATTTTGGCTCTTCATCCGGCTCTGGAGCTCAGAAGCGCCGGATGTGGATTCCAAGCACGGCACTGCCACCCAGGTTCATCCCGAGGCCATCCTTTGAGGCGCCTCGTCCCAACCAGCAATTTGCACCGCCCAAGCCCTATGGTGGCCCCGCTGCTAATGCTACTCCACGCCCCAATGTGGTGACATGCTTTAAGTGTGGAGAGCCGGGTCACTATAGCCGAGAGTGTCCCCAGAACAACAACCCCATTCAAACTGGAAAGTCCGTTGGCCGTGGTAAGCCTGCGGGAAAGACATTCTACGCCAAGCCGGTCACCACTCCCCGTGGCCATGTCAACTATGCTTCAGCCGAGGAGGCTCATGAGGATCCCAACGTCGTCCTTGGTACGCTCCTTGTTAACTGCCATCCGGCATCTGTTCTTTTCGATACTAGAGCATCTCATTCATTCATATCCGAGAACTATGCTCGATTGCATAACACGACATTCTGTGACATGCCCACTTCCATGGTAATTCAAACTCCGGGTTCCAAATGGCAAACTTCTAGAGTAAGCCATGGGAACGGAATTCTTGTCGATAGACTTGTCTTCCTTGCATCCTTAATAGCTCTTAAGTCCACGGACATAAACATCATCTTGGGTATGGACTGGATGTCAGCTCATTATGCTAAGATTGATTGTGCCACTAGAACCGTTCAACTTACTCACCCATCGGGCAAGACAGTCAATGTCTTAACCCGAGTGGCCAAGCGCCAACTTTACTCCCTAAATGCCAACCCCCTTCCAAACCTTGAGGATGTTCCGGTAGTCCGAGACTTTCCGGATGTCTTTCCAGAAGAACTGCTAGGTGTTCCACCTGACAGGGATGTCGAGTTTGTGATAAACCTTGTTCCAGGAACCGTTCCAATTTCTAGAAAACCCTACAAGATGGCACCCTTAGAACTAGCCGAGCTTAAGAACCAACTCGATGAGTCCTTGAAAAAAGGTTTCATCCGTCCTAGTTCCTCTCCTTGGGCTTGCCCCGTCCTCTTCGTCAAGAAGAAGGATGGAACGGATCGAATGGTTGTAGATTATCAACCTGTCAATTTGGTCACCATCAAGAACAAATATCCGCTTCCCAGGATCAACGATCTGTATGATCAGCTCGCTGGATCCTCAGTCTTCTCCAAGATGGATTTGAGGTTGGGCTACCATCAAATCAAAATCAGAAACGGGGACATTCCCAAAACGGCCTTTGTTACTCGTTATGGCCAATACGAGTACACTGTTATGTCCTTCGGTTTAACCAATGCCCCAGCTACCTTCTCCCGGTTAATGAACTCGGTTTTCATGGAGTACTTGGATAAATTCGTCGTAGTATACCTCGATGACATACTCATCTACTCCAAGAATGAAGAGGAACATGCTGAACATCTAAGGCTGGTATTGATGAAACTTCGAGAACATCGCCTTTATGCCAAATTCTCCAAGTGTGAATTTTGGTTGCCAGAAGTGACCTATCTAGGCCATGTAATCTCTGGCAAGGGTATTGCTGTCAATCCCGAGCGAGTTCAAGCCGTCCTTGATTGGACTCCACCTGAGACGGTCAAGCAAGTTTGGAGTTTCCTTGGCTTAGCGAGCTATTGCCGCCGCTTCGTTGAGAATTTCTCCAAGGTTGCTAAACCTCTAACTGAACTCCTCAAGAAAGATAAAAAGTTCGAGTGGACTCCACAGTGTGAGTTCAACTTTCAGGAACTGAAAAGACGCCTGACATCTGCTCCCGTACTGGTACCACCAGATTTCTCCAAGGACTTTATTATCTATTGCGACGCCTCGCTACAAGGACTAGGTTGCATACTCATGCAAGATTGTCAGGTAATTGCCTATGCTTCACGGCAATTACACCCACATGAGGAAAATTATCCCATACATGATCTAGAGCTTGCAGCTGTAGTCCATGCACTTAAAACTTGGCGACATTACCTCCTCGGTAATCGTTGCGAGATCTTCACCGATCACCAAAGTTTGAAATATATCTTCACCCAACCAGATTTGAATCTCAGGCAAAGACGTTAGGTCGATTTGATCTCGGATTACGACTTAGGAATAACTTACACCCCAGGCAAAGCCAATGTCATGGCTGATGCGCTAAGCCGTAAGTCCTATTGTAACAACCTGATGTTACAACAAAGTCAACCACTTCTCCATGAGGAATTTCGTAAGCTAAATCTTCACATTGTTCCTCGAGGATTCCTATCCACCCTGGTGGCGAAACCTACCCTTACGGATCAGATCATCAAGGCACAGAAGGTAGACCCGGGAATCTCCCGTATTAAGAGAAACATTAAGAAAGGAGTCGCGAATTGTTTCTCCATTGATGATCAAGGTGTCGTATACTTTGGAAATCGCCTAGTGGTTCCAAAGGCACGAAACCTGAGGCGGCTGATCCTTAAGGAAGCTCATGAATCCCCTCTCACCATTCATCCCGGTAGTACTAAAATGTATCAAGACCTACGCCAGAGGTTTTGGTGGACTAGGATGAAGAGAGAAATCGCTCAATACATTGCTAATTGTGACGTTTGTCGTCGTGTTAAAGCAGAGCATCAACAGCCTGCTGGCACCCTTCAACCTTTGGCTATTCCTGAATGGAAATGGGATAAAATCAGTATGGATTTCATCACTGGGTTTTCCAGGACCAAGAGAGGGAATAATGCCATCTTCGTCGTGATCGACCGACTTTCCAAAGTAGCCCACTTTCTACCTGTTCGTGAGAGTATCACCGCTAGCCAGCTAGCCAATTTATACATCTCCCGAATAGTGTCTCTTCATGGTGTCCCATTGGAAATTAACTCAGACCATGGGAGTCTCTTCACCTCTTGATTTTGGGAAAGTTTCCAAAATGCTATGGGAACTCATCTCTCTTTTAGTACCGCCTTCCATCCTCAATCAAGTGGTCAAGTAGAACGAGTTAATCAAATTCTGGAAGATATGCTTCGAGCTTCTGTTATCTCGTTCGGAATGAGTTGGGAGAAATGCCTTCCATTCGCGGAGTTTGCTTATAACAATAGTTATCAAGCCAGCTTGGGCAAGGCTCCTTTCGAAGTTCTCTATGGACAAAAATGTCGAACGCCTCTTAACTGGTCAGAAACTGGGGAAAGACAACTCTTTGGCCCGGATATGATTCAGGAAGCAGAAGAGCAGGTTCGCGTTATTCGTGAGATATTGAAAACAGCCCAATCTCGTCAAAAGAGTCAATATGATCGTAAACATAAGCCTATGACTTATGAAGTCGGCGAGAAGGCTTACCTTCGGGTCACTCCGTTAAAGGGAACCCATCGTTTCGGTATCAAAGGCAAATTGGCTCCTCGTTACATTGGACCCTTTCGCATTCTTGCCAAACGAGGAGAAGTTGCCTACCAATTGGAACTACCTTTGCATCTTTCCAGAGTTCATGATGTCTTCCACGTTTCTCAACTCAGGCGTTGCTTCGCGGATCCCATCCGTGGAGTGGACCACGAAACGCTTGATCTACAAGATAACCTCTCCTATCGGGAATATCCCGTTCGTATCCTTGATCAAGTCGAGCGTACCACTCGACGTCATAATATCAAGTTTCTCAAGGCTCAATGGTCACACCATTCCGAGAAAGAAGCCACTTGGGAAAGGGAGGATCGTCTTCGACTCAAGTACCCCACCTTCTTCCCGGAGGATCCTAAATCTCAGGACGAGATTCTTTTGAGTGGGGGTGAGTTGTCAAACCCTAGCTAGTTCAAGCATTAGAGTGTGCATCATGTTTAAATTCCTCTTAAATTTGAAATGGGGAAGGCAGAAACCCCGAACACCCCCTGGAAACAACTAGGGTTTACTAAAATTATTTTCAATGAACCTGAAATGCCCTTCTAAAAAGTTCACCCTCTTTGTCTTGGGTTAGAACCTCTGGCAAAATTGGTGCACAATTTTCTAGGTCAACAGAAGGTCATTGAATTAAGTCATAAGTATTTGAATTTGGGAATTTAAATGCTATAAAATAATTTAAATGCTCAAATAATTCTGGAAATGAATGTTTGCTGTTGGAAATATTCTAAACAGAGCCCACACTTATTTTCAGGATTTTTGGAAAGGTTTTAGTATTTTTAATAAAGCCCAACAGTTGCAGTTTAATAGAAAAAGAAAGCAAGTCAAAAAAAGAGAGAGAGGGAAGCCCACCTGGGCCTTACCTGTGCTGGCCCAGCCCACCTGGCTCGGCCCAGCCGACTGGCCTTGCCAGTCGTCGTCCTCCTCCCGCCAGAAGGACGAGGAGCGCGTGGCCGGCGCCCGCAGCCACACGCCGGCCACCTCCTGCTTCTACCGACGCCCTGGAGACGTCCAGGGATGCCACGCCGACCCCCACGTCCCCCTCTCATCCTCCCTCACTCTATCCCTCGTCTCCCTCACCCTCTCCCGCGATGGCCGAGCGGGATCCTCGCCGCAGTTCGCCGTAGACGTCACCAGAGCCACCCCCTCACCCCTCCAACAAGCCCAATAGCTCCGCCTCGTCGCACTGGACCTCTCCGCTGACCCACGCGACTCCAAACGCCGCCGAACGCCGTCTTCGCCCTCGTCTTCAACCTCGGGCACCCGAGCCGTCTCCGGTCGATTCGACGCCGCCAGGACCTCCCCGAGCTCGCTGACCCCCTCTCCGACCCCGCTGTGAGCTCCTCTTCCTCTTCCCCTAGCTCCCGCGCTCATTTGGCCTCTGTAGTCGCCACTTCCACCGCACCCGAAAGTTCCCCGCCACCGGCCATGGCGCCGTCGTGGCTAGAGCCACAGTGGCTCGAAGCCAAGCTCACCGTTGTGCTCAGTGCAGCACCAGGAGCCCGTAGCCACCACCAGCTCCTTCTCCCGTGCACCGTAGCGTCGAACCCAACCCCGTCCGAACTCCGGCCGCCGCTGTCGAGCTCGCCGGCGTCATTTCTGGCGTCCCCGTGTCCAACCACTTGCACCACTGGATGCGATAGCTCCCCAGCTACGCGTAGCACGTCTCCACCGGCGATTTAGTCACCGGAGGACCAAATCCGAAGCTCTCCACCGTCTCGGCCTCGCCGGCGGCTAAACGCCGGCAGGCTTTGCCCCGTTGACCGGTGGGTTTGACCGCTGACGTGGACTGGGTGGGCCCAGGTTGACTCCCCTAAGTCAATGACAAGTGGGGCCCCCTCTGCTAACTAAATCAAATTAGTTTTAACTAAAAATAATTAGTTTAATTAACTACTGACACGCGGGACCCACCAGTCAGGTTTGACCTGGACGTCCCCGTTGACCACTGACATCACCCTGACGTAATGCTGACGCAGTAATTAAATTACTGGAATTATTCTTATACAGGAAATTCCAGAAAATAGTCAAAACTTCTAAAAATCATAGAAAATCAACCATAACTCCAAATGTAAAGATTTATATATGAAAAATGATCAGAAAAATTCAATCTATCCATCTGTAATGGTTTCATGCATGACAATACAAGTTAACCTTGTTGTTTAAGTAGAATAAGGTAATACACTAATGTGGCTATGTTAAATGAACTAACATTTGAACCTTTGGTTCAAATAAGCACATTCTTTTCTGTTATAGCTTGCATTAGGCCAAGACACATTCATATTGCCATGTCATAGCATGCATCATATTGTTGCATATCGTCATGTGTTGATTGTGTTCCGATGTGTTCTTCGTGGTAGGTTCTGCCTCCGAGGATATTCACGAGTATCCGTCTGAAGGGCAGTACCCTACTACCTCTACAACAGGCAAGCAACCCATTGATCATTCCGATACATACCCATGTTCTCGCTTCTGCTCTTGTTTACTGCATTAAGACAACGCGATTCAAACTGCTGTGTGCTACGGTAGCTGAACCCTTATCCTCTGCATGACCTGTCATTGCCACAGTAACTAGATGAAACCCACTAGCATGTGTAGGAGTTGATTGAGACATGTATGTGATTCCTACCTTGCTATGCCTGCTATGCTTAGAGTTGTGTCAGGTCTGGTTCATCTGGGTGATGGGCTAGAGTGAAATGCTTATGCCGGTAATGTGAGGGATGTGTTGAACATGTTTTAGTAAAGGCATCGATGAGAGGCCATGTAGGAGTACATGGTGGGTTGTTTCATTGAGGCCGTCCATAAGAACTGAGATCTGTATGTGTGATTTAAGATGCAGTTACTACCGTACATTGGGCCCGAAACCAATGGACCCTCTCGGCTTCTTAATCACCCTAGTACTCTGTCCAGGAGTTGCAAATAGTTTCTGGTGTTTGTAGGTTATGTGTTGGCGGCCGTGCGTAGCGCTGACCCTAGGGGTGGGCTATGTTGCGGTAGATACACCGTGGCACGATGTACCGAGTCACCCGTTTGGTGTCTCGGGAACCCTGTTCACATCGTTCGGGGCCGTAAGTGGAAACCTCGGCCGGACTCCCTGCGGATGGAACCTGGATAGGCGATAAACCTGGACTAGAGACTTAAGTGTTTGGGTAGGCCGTGGCCGACACCCTCGCTGGGCTTCCGCTTGAAGGTTGTCGAGTACATGTTGTGTAAACGGCGGTAAGTGGTGAAAGCGTCTATGAAGAAGTACACCCCTGCAGGGTATAAAACTATTCGAATAGCCGCGTCCGCGGTAAAGGACTACTTGGTTGCCTATGCAGTTCGTAGACAAGTTAATGGATACCACTAAAAGACTCAAGATAAGTGTGAGTACCGAGATGGCCCTCTCGTAGGATGACGAGGGAGGATCCCCGGTGGAGTATTCTGTTGGTGAGTAGTGGACTCGTGTGCGGAAACTATTTTACTAGTGGAGTTCCGTAGGATAGCTTAGCCAAGAGTCAAAGCTGGCTTGCTGCAATAACCCCACCACCTTCTTGAGAATAAGCATGTATAGTAGGTTCTGTTGTAAGACTTGCTGAGTACCCTTGTACTCATGTTTTCTTAATTACTGTTTTCAGACGACAACACCGCCCCCTCCGATGGGTTCTACGTAGACCTTGACGTCGACGAGTGACTTGCCACCCACGCGGTGATCCTGGCCATGGGGGGGCCTATGTAGATAGACAGGCTTCGAGAAGCCTTCTTTCTTTCTAGAGTCTGTACTCAGACTAGTTGCTTCCGCATGTGCTTGTATGATTGTATGACTTGAGTGTCGGGTCATGTGACCCCTATCTGTATGAACTTGCTATGTGTGGCTCTCTAGAGCCTTTAAGTAAAGTACTTGAGTTGTAGAGTTTTGTTGTGATGCCATGTTCTATGTACTCAAATCGAGCATATTGTGTGTATGATTGAAATGCTTGGTATGAGTGGGATCCGACAATCTAGTTGTTTATCCTTGGCAGCCTTTCTTATGGGGAAATGTATTCTAGTGTTCCTCGAGCCATAGTAGTCCGCTACAGCCCGGTTCACCGGAGTCCTGCTAGCCCAGCACTACTGTTCAGGACACTTGACTGGCCGGCATGTGTTTCACTTTGTTCCTATGTCTGTCCCTTCGGGGAAATGTCACGCGGTGATTTCCGGAGTCCTGCCTAGCCTGCTACAGCCCGGGTTCCCCGGAGTCCTGTTAGCCCAGTGCTACAGCCCGGAATCACTCGCTGATGATCGACATGCTCGATGTGATTCATGTATGCCTGTCTCCATAGGTCTGTGCCGCTTTGGGTTCACGACTAGCCATGTCGGCACGGGTTCTCTGTCATATGGATGCTAGCGACACTATCATATACGTGAGCCAAAAGGCGCAAATGGTCCCGGGCCATGGTAAGGCGACACCCGTGGGATAACGTGCGTGAGGCCGCAAAGTGATATGTACCGGCTAGATCGATGTGGCTTGGAATCGGGGTCCTGACAAATATAAAAGTGTGTAATAAAGCCCAATAATGTCCAAAACAGAATATAATATAGCATGGAACAATCAAAAATTATAGATACGTTGGAGACATATCAAGCATCCCCAAGCTTAATTCCTGCTCCTCCTCGAGTAGGTAAATGATAAAAATAGAATTTTTGATGTGGAATGCTACTTGGCATAATTTCAATGTAATTCTTCTTAATTGTGGTATGAATATTCAGATCTGAAAGATTCAAGACAAAAGTTCAATATTGACATAGAAATAATAATACTTCAAGCATACTAACTAAGCAATTATGTCTCTTCAAAATAACATGGCCAAAGAAAGTTATCCCTACAAAATCATATAGTCTGGCTATGCTCTATCTTCACCACACAAAGTATTTAAATCATGCACAACCCCAATGACAAGCCAAGCAATTATTTCATACTTTTGGTGTTCTCAAACTTTTTCAATCTTCACGCAATACATGAGCGTGGGCCATGGACATAGCACTTTAGGTGGAATAGAATGGTGGTTGTGGAGGAGACAAAAAGGGGGAAGATAGTCTCACACCAACTAGGCGTATCAACGGGCTATGAAGATGCCCATCAATAGATATCAATGTGAGTGAGTAGGGATTGCCATGCGACGGATGCACTAGAGCTATAAGTATATGAAAGCTCAACAAAAGGAACTAAGTGGGTGTGCATCCAACTCGCTTGCTCACGAAGACCTAGGGCATTTTGAGGAAGCCCATCATTGGAATATACAAGCCAAGTTCTATAACGAAAAATTCCCACTAGTATATGAAAGTGATAACATAGGAGACTCTCTATCATGAAGATCATGGTCCTACTTTGAAGCACAAGTGTGGTAAAAGGATAGTCTCTTTTTCTTTCATTTTTTTATTTGGGCCTTTTTTATGGCCTGTTTTTTTATTTGGGCTTCTTTGGCCTCTTTTTTTCGTCTGGAGTCTCATCCCGACTTGTGGGGGAATCGTAGTCTCCATCATCCTTTCCTCACTTGGTACAATGCTCTAAAAATGATGATCATCACACTTTTATTTACTTACAACTCAACAATTACAACTCAATACTTAGAACAAAATATGACTCTATGTGAATGCCTCCGGCGGTGTACCGGGATATGCAATGAATAAAGAGTGACATGTATGAAAGAATTATGAACGGTGGCTTTGCCACAAATACAATGTCAACTACATGATCATGCAAAGCAATATGACAATGATGGAGCGTGTCATAGTAAACGGAATGGTGGAAAGTTGCATGGCAATATATCTTGGAATGGCTATGTAAATGCCATGATAGGTAGGTATGGTGGCTGTTTTGAGGAAGGTATATGGTGGGTATATGATATCGGGGAAAGGTGTGCGGTATTAGAGAGGCTAGCAATTGTGGAAGGAAGAAAAAGTGTGTATGATCCATGGACTCAAGCTTAGTCATAAAGAACTCATATACTTATTGCAAAAATCTACAAGTTATCAAAGCAAAGTATTACGCGCATGCTCCTAGGTGGATAGATTGGTAGGAAAAGACCATCGCTCGTCCCCAACCGCCACTCATAAGGAAGACAATCAATAAATAAATCATGCTCCGACTTCATCACATAACGGTTCACCATACGTGCATGCTACGGGAATCACAAACTTTAACACAAGTATTTCTCAAATTCACAACTACTCAACTAGCATGACTCTAAAATCACCATCTCCATATCTCAAAACAATTATCAAGTATCAAACTTCTCATAGTATTCAACACACTCATAAGAAGATTTTATTATTAATCTTGAATGCCTAACATAATTAAAGCAAATTACCATGATGTTTTGTAGGACTCTCAAAATAATCTAAGTGAAGCATGATAGAACAATAGTTTGTATAAAACAAATCCAATGACGTGCTCTAAAATATATAAGTGAAGCACTAAAGCAAAAACTATATAACTCAAAAGATATAAGTGAAGCACATAGTGTATTATAACAATTACCGAATCATGTGTGTCTCTCTAAAAAGGTTTGTTCAGCAAGGATGATTGTGGAAAACTAAAAAATAAAGACTCAAATAATGCAAGACGCTCCAAGCAAAACACATATCAAGTGGTAAATAAAAATATAGCTCCAAGTAAAGTTACCGATGGAAGTAGACGAAAGAGGGGATGCCTTCCGGGGCATACCCAAGTTTTGGCTTTTAGGTGTCCTTATATTATCTTGGGGTGCCATGGTCATCCCCAATATTAGGACCTTGCCACTCCTTGTTCCATAATCCATCAAATCTCTCACCCAAAACTTGAAAACTTCACAACACAAAACTTAAAGTACAAAATCTCGTGAGCTTCGTTAGCGAAAGAAAACAAAATGCCACTTCAAGGTACTGTAATGAACTCATTATTTATTTATACTGGTGTTAGACCTACTGTATTCCAACTTCTCTATGGTTTATAAACTATTTTACTAGTCATAGATTCATCAAAATAAGCAAACAACACACGAAAAATAGAATCTGTCAAAAACAGAACAGTCTGTAGTAATATGTATCTAACACAAGATCTGGAACCCCCAAAATTATAAAATAAATTGCTGGACGTGAGGAATTCATCTATTAATCATCTGCAAAAAGAATTAACTAAATATCACTTTCCAAATAAAAATGGCAGCAGTTCTCGTGAACGCTAAATTTCTGTTTTTTACAGCAAGATTAAAAAGACTTCCCCCAAGTCTTCCCAACGGTTCTACTTGGCACAAACACTAATTAAACACAAAAAACACAACCAAAACAGAGTCTAGATAAAATATTTATTACTAAACAGGAGCAAAAAGCAAGGAATAAAAATAAAATTGGGTTGCCTCCCAACAAGCGCTATCGTTTAACGCCCCTAGCTAGGCATAAAAGCAACGATAGATCTAGGTATTGCCATCTTTGGTAGGAAATCCATAAGTGGCTCTCATAATAGATTCATAAGGTAATTTAATTTTCTTTCTAGGAAAGTGTTCCGTGCCTTTCCTTAACGGAAATTGGAATCTAATATTTCCTTCCTTCATATCAATAATTGCACCGATCGTTCTAAGGAAAGGTCTACCAAGAATAATAGGACATGAAGGATTGCAATCGATATCAAGAACAATAAAATCTATGGGCACATAGTTCCTATTTGAAACCATAAGAACATCATTAATTCTTCCCATAGGTTTCTTAATGGTGGAATCCGCAAGGTGCAATTTTAAAGAGCAATCATCAAAATCACGGAAACCTAATAAATCACACAAAGTCTTTGGAATCGTGGAAACCCTAGCACACAAATCACACAAAGCATAGCATTCATGGTCTTTAATTTTAATTTTAATAGTATGTTCCCACTCATTATAAAGTCTTCTAGGGATAGAAACTTCCAACTCAAGTTTTTCTTCATAAGATTGCATCAAAGCATCAACGATATGTTTAGTAAAAGCTTTATTTTGACTATAAGCATGAGGAGAATTTAGCACGGATTGCAACAAGGAAATACAATCTATCAAAGAGCAATTATCATAATTAAATTCCTTGAAATCCAAAATAGTGGGTTCATTAATATTTAAAGTTTTGACTTCTTCAATCCCACTTTTAACAATTTTAGCATCAAGATCTAAAGACTCTGAATTCTTGGAACATCGTCTAGGTAAAGGTGGGTCATATTCAGTCCCATCATTATCAAGATTAATATTGCAAAACAAAGATTTAATAGGGGACACATCAATAACTTTTAGATCTTCATCTTTATTATCATGGAAACTAGAAGAACACACTTTTATAAAGCAATCTTTCTTAGCACGCATCCTAGCGGTTCTTTCTCTGCACTCATCAATGGAAATTCTCATGGCTTTGAGGGACTCATTGATATCATGCTTAGGTGGAATAGATCTAAGTTTCAAAGAATCAACATCAAGAGAAATTCTATCAATGTTCCTAGCCAACTCATCAATCTTAAGCAATTTTTCTTCAATCAAAGCATTGAAATTCTTTTGCGCAGTAATAAATTCTTTAACATTTGATTCAAAATCAGAAGGCATCTTATTATAATTTCCATAAGAATTGTTGTAGGAATTACCATAATTATTAGAGGAATTACTAGGATACGGACTAGGGTTAAAGTTTCCTCTATACGCGTTGTTACCAAAATTATTCCTACCAACAAAATTCACATCCATAGATTCATTATTATTCTCAATCAAAGTAGACAAAGGCATATCATTAGGATCAGAAGAAACACTTTTATTATAAAATAATTTCATAAGTTCATACATCTTTCCACTCAAAACATTAATTTCTTCTATTGCATGCACTTTCTTATTAGTAGATCTTTCAGTGTGCCATTGAGAATAATTAACCATAATATTATCTAGGAGTTTAGTAGCTTCTTCTAAAGTGATTTCCATAAAACTGCCTCCCGCGGCCGAATCTTAAAGATTTCTAGAAGCAAAATTCAATCCGGCATAAATTTTTTGTATAATCATCCACAAATTCAAACCTTGTGTAGGGCAATTACGTATCATTAATTTCACCCTCTCCCAACCTTGTGCAACATGTTCATGATCAAGTTGCTTAAAATTCATAATATCATTTCTAAGAGAGATGATCTTAGAGGGAGGAAAATACTTAGAGATAAAAGCATCTTTGCACTTATTCCACGAATCAATACTATTTTTAGGCAAAGACGAAAACCAAGCATTAGCATGATCTCTAAGCGAAAAAGGAAATAGCTTCAATTTAACATTATCATTGTCCACATCTTTCTTATTTTGCATATCACACAAATCAATGAAGATATTTAGATGGGTAGCGGCATCTTCACTAGGAAGGTCGGAAAACGGATCTTTCATGACAAGATTCAGCAAAGCAGCATTAATTTCACAAGATTCGGCATCGGTAAGAGGAGAAATCGGAGTGCTAATAAAATCATTGTTGTTGGTATTGGTAAAGTCACACAATTTAGTATTATCTTGAGCCATCGTGACAAGCAAGCAATCCGACACACAAGGAAACAAGAGACTGGCAAAAAGAGGCAAATAGAGAAAGAGAGGGAGGACGGAGAGAGAGAGGGTGAATAAAACGGCAAGGGTGAAGTGGGGGAGAGGAAAACGAGAGGCAAATGGCAAATAATGTAATGAGGGAGATAAGGGTTTGTGATGGGTACTTGGTATGTTGACTTTTGCATAGACTCCCCGGCAACGGCGCCAGAAATCCTTCTTGCTACCTCTTGAGCACTTGCGTTGGTTTTCCCTTGAAGAGGAAAGGGTGATGCAGCAAAGTAGCATAAGTATTTCCCTCAGTTTTTGAGAACCAAGGTATCAATCCAGTAGGAGGCCACGCACGAGTCCCTCGCACTTACACAAACAAACAAATCCTCGCAACCAACGCAATAAGGGGTTGTCAATCCCTACACAGTCACTTACGAGAGTGAGATCTGATAGATATGATAAGATGATATTTTTGGTATTTTTGTGATAAAGATGCAAAGTAAAATAAAAGGCAAAGGAAATAACTAAGTATTGGAAGATTAATATGATGGAAGATAGACCCGGGGGCCATAGGTTTCACTAGTGGCTTCTCTCGAGTGCATAAGTATTCACGGCGGGTAAACAAATTATTGTTGAGCAATTAACAGAATTGAGCATAGTTATGAGAATATCTAGGTATGATCATGTATATAGGCATCACGTCCGAGACAAGTAGACTGACTCCTGCCTGCATCTACTACTATTACTCCACACATCGACCGCTATCCAGCATGCATCTAGAGTATTAAGTTCAAGAGAACAGAGTAACGCTTTAAGCAAGATGACATGATGTAGAGGGATAAACTCATGCAATATGATATAAACCCCATCTTGTTATCCTCGATGGCAACAATACAATACGTGCCTTGCTGCCCCTACTGTCACTAGGAAAGGACACCGCAAGATTGAACCCAAAGCTAAGCACTTCTCCCATTGCAAGAAAGATCAATCTAGTAGGCCAAACCAAACTGATAATTCAAAGAGACTTGCAAAGATAACCAATCATACATAAAAGAATTTAGAGAAGATTCAAATATTGTTCATAGATAAACATGATCATAAACCCACAATTCATCGGTCTCAACAAACACACCGCAAAAGAAGATTACATCGAATAGATCTCCACAAGAGAGGGGGAGAACTTTGTATTGAGATCCAAAAAGAGAGAAGAAGCCATCTAGATAATAACTATGGACCCGTAGGTCTGAAGTAAACTACTCACACTTCATCGGAGAGGCTATGTTGTTGATGTAGAAGCCCTCCGTGATCGATGCCCCCTCCGGCGGAGCTCCGGAACAGGCCCCAAGATGGGACCTCGTGGATACAGAAAGTTACGGCGGCGGAATTAGGGTTTTGGCTCCGTATCTGGTAGTTTGGGGGTACGTAGGTATATATAGGAGGAATGAGTGCGTCGGTGGAGCAACAGGGGGCCCACGAGGGTGGAGGGCACACTTGGGGGGGTAGAAGCGCCCCCTAGCTCGTGGCCTCCTGGTTGATGTCTTGACGTAGGGTGCAAGTTCTCTGGATCATGTTCATTCCGAAAATCACGTTCCCGAAGGCTTCATTCCGTTTGGACTCCGTTTGATATTCTTTTTCTACAAAACCCTAAAATAGGCAAAAAACAGCAATTCTGGGCTGGGCCTCCGGTTAATAGGTTAGTCCCAAAAATAATATAAAAGTGTATAATAAAGCCCAATAATGTCCAAAACAGAATATAATATAGCATGGAACAATCAAAAATTATAGATACATTGGAGACGTATCAATGGACCATCCAATTTGGACAAGATATTGGACCGGCCCTGCCAGATTCATGGTCGCCCCAACAAACCAGCTAATCATACCAACAGAAGTTGTTGGGTCTTCAAGCAGGCCGGCAAGCTCAATGCCGAACACAAGGGGAGGAGGCCGCCTGGCGATAGCGATGACGAAGAGGCGCACCAACCAGATTTCGGGGGTCAGAAGCAATTTACCCCGAAGTGAAAACAGTGAACATGGTATACGCGACGCACAAATCTACAGGGAGCGGGAGAAACACTCCCTCCGGACTGAGGAGCACACTACAGCGCCGTCAGCCAAAGCACAAAGCAGCCTCATTAAACCGCATACCTTGTTGGCCATTAAGCCACCGGTCTCCATTCAACAGGATCGACCAAGTTCGGAGCAGGACTAGCAGTTCGGCTTCCGCCATCCACCTCATATACCTGCGAAATCTGTACCACGCACACATAACTATGCACTTCAAATAGCCTGGGCATCGGCGGAAGCATAACACGGACGGATCTACAAGTACTCCCATAAACTACTTCCTTTTCCCTTTTCTAATTTACTCTTTCTTTTTCCATCACCGTTCACCACAGGTAGCGCAAAGGGTGGTCATCTCATGGACTGTATCAGAGTTCGGGTTCATAAATTCACCCAAAGGCTACTCCTGTTAAGGAGCCCCTTCACCGAGGAAAGGCGGCGTAGACGTGCGACAGGAGGCCCAAAATAACTTTTTGTAGACCGCACTCCCTATTTTTCGAGCCTGTAAAGTGCCTGTTTTCTCAGCTGCCGACCCCTGGCATGTCAAATAGCCGGGGTTGTGGCATTATTATCTATAAAATGACAATTGGCATGTCAGTTAGGTTCTAGTGAACATACACCGTATCCGGTATTCACTTTCCTATAAAGAACCGAATTTTGCTCCTTTTGTTGTTCCACGCACCCACCCCGGCATACCGCGCCAGGGGCTTGACATTGGAACAAAATGAGTTGCCAACAAAGTCCGAACAGCTTCATAGAATACTTCGGCGTCGCGAGTTCGGCCTTATATGCATCAGCTCCGAATCATGTCTTGGGTCAATAGTTGGGTTGCCCGGCTCCTGTGCTTGCTACCTTACGTTCCGCTCTATCGGGTAGGGTAGTAAAGGGAGAACTACTGCGATTGTGTTTCTGGTTCACCTGGTCAAACACCTCAGTAGAGAAAGCCAAAAACTGACTGTCATGATGCGGCGGAGCTGGTCAACCACTCAACGACTTAACGGGATCTTTTGAGATTCCCCCGTATTATACGAAGGACCTTCTTTCGGGTCATACATGTAATGCACTGCATTGGGGTAACTGCCTACATAACAAGATCTATATCATAGATCCACCATAAAACTCCTATGGCTAAGTAAAAGTGTTAACGCCCTATAGTCCAATTGCCTAGTTCACCGCATTAACACCTCCTTTTTGGACTAAGACGTTGGGTTAAGAGTGATCAATTGATTTTCCGAACACCCCTGTACTTCCTACGAGGGGGCTGAAGCCGACGACTGGAAATCTTTTAGATCATATAAAAACACGGCCGCACAGGAGGATTCAAAGCTTTTAAGCAACTCTAAAATAAACTTTATTATTTAATAATATTGTCTTTCACAATGTCAATACATCTCACTCGAACATCATATCTTTTGAGCACTGACCCTCTGTCAACCAGGCGGCCTCCAAGACATCTTCGAAATAATGCTCTGGTGCGTGATGGTCCTTGCCCTTGGGTGGACTCTTTGCTGCAACATCGATGGCCTTCATCTTCGTCTACTATGTTTTCACACGGGCAAAGGCCATCCATGCACCTTCAATGCATGTTGATCGCTTAACGGCGTCGATGCGTGGCACCACGGCAGCAAGTCGCCGCACCAAACCAAAATAACTATCCGAAATTGGCTCGGTCGGCCACAACTGGACTACGACGTCTTTCATGGTAGCGCCGGATATCCGGTGCAGTTCTGCCCATTGGGCCATCTGCTCGTTCAGCAACAATGGGCGCTTTGACGCACCAAATTGCGACCAGAAAAGCTTCTTCGTTGCATACCCTTCTTGTGCTTGGTAAAGCTGTGTCGCATTGGAAGCACTCTTCGGCAAATCCAATAAAGCATCTGGAGAACTCCACACTTGATTAAGCGGGACATAATTCGGATCGCCGAACTTAGTTTGTAACAAAAAGGGCTTACTAGCCGCGATCTCCCCAGCTTGCCGGATCTCCTCCCGGGCCGCTCTAGATTCGGACCGGGCTTCTCTTGCCTCTTGTAAGGCCCTGTCAAGGTCAGTCGTTTTGGCTTTATTATCCCTCTCGAGAAATCCGTAGCGGCTAGCGGCCTCCTTTAGTTCAAGCGTCATAGAGGATATTTTCTCCTTGCATTGGTGCCGAGCAGCCTGTTTGGCCTTTAACTCGGCAGATGCCTTTTCGGCAGCCGCATTACTAATCCGGGCCTGCTCCTTGGCCCGGGCTAGCTCAGCTCGAAGGATCTCGACCGCGGCAGCACCATCTGCAGATATGTACATCTTATTACACAAATCTTCGCATCATGCTTATATTGTAAAACACCTGCACAGTGTAGCTGCCCCAAAAACATACCTTGCGCCTCGTCCAGTCGCCTGTTGATAAGCGTGATATCCTTATCCGCCTCATCAATCTTGTGTTGCAAATCCACAACTTCTGTAGTCCGGGCAGTTACCGGGGAGGTCACGGCCTGCGTTCCAATTGACCAGATTATTTCTTGGGCACATATTTTGATCCTCTGGTCGCCTCCCTTGGGAAGCCAACCAGAGTCTTAGGGGCTACTATCTATACATAGGTGTATTTGGTAAATAAAACACAATCAAACATATTACAGTATGAACCTCGAAGCCTCTTAGCAAGCTCACGAAGGTCTCATTCAATCCACTTTTCGCGGACAGGTCCTTTTCGACCACCATGCCCATCAAGGTACGATGTTCCTCTGAGACGTAGGCCTGTCGCAGCATGTTCGTCAATGTATCCGGTGCCTCTGGGTCCCCGAAAGCTGCTGAAGGAGTACAGCCTCCCTTTGAAGGAATCCGTTTATTCGTATTCGGCTGTAGACCGGACTTCTCGGGACCTCCATTATTGGCTCCCAGACCCTAGGCCTCCGAAGTATTACCTTCGAATGGTGTCTTCATCTCTTGCACCACTTGTTGATCGGGGGAGACCCTCCACGACGATACCTCGAAGTCGTCCGCTCTATTGGGCGAGGAGATCGGTGGAGGCGTCTCGCTTTCCATCATCTCTGGGAGGAGGTCCCCCAAGGAAGAGGACTGTTGAAGAAGACTGCGTGTCGAACTGCAAAAAACATATACTCTGGACGTTACAAGAAAGGAACGGGACATGTTTAAAACACCCTTGTCCACTTACGATTTGGCCAGAGGCTTATCCTCATTGTGGGACTGCACGATGACGTCGTCCCCCAAGCCCGGGCCACCCGTCAGAGGCATCTTGCCTCGCTTAGGAGCCTTTTTCTCCCAATATTCAGAGGCGGCCCTTTTCTTTCCCTGGGTGGAAGAGATGTTGACTTCCCCTCATTTTTGTCTTCGAATGATGGAATCTTGATTCCCCCGGACACGATGTCTGATATACCTTTGGGATAGAGGCCATCTTTGGTCCTCCCACTCTCTGCTTTACTCTCCTTCACAGGCATCTGGCGTGGCGCCGGGGCCAGCATCCTTGTTAACACGGGATCCGCTGAGACTTCGGGAAGGGGGGGTCGAACACCTAATTAGTTCTGCTTTCATTATCCAGCCCTGGAAAAAAATATAGTTTGCTCAATAATGTATTACGGCATACTTAAATACAAAGTGTTCAGAAGTCAAGTGCTTACCGGGGTATCTGAGCGGTTGCAGTCGAGGCCGGCGTCCTCAGCGGTGTCCGGCCAATGTTTTCGTTTCCCAAAAAACAACTTCCACATCCCTTTGTGCGTAATGCCGAAGAAGTGTTTCAGGGTTCGTGGTCCTTCCGGATTAAACTCCCACATGCAGAGAGGCCTACGCTGGCATGGCAGAGCTCGGCAGACTAGCATTACTTGAATCACGTCAACAAGATCTATGTCCTTCTCAAGGAGGGTTCGGATGCGGCTCTGTAGAGTCTGCACTTCATCAACTGATCCCCAGTCCAGCCCTTTATCGATCCATGAGGCAAGCTATAGCGGAGGGCCGGAACAGAATGCAGGTATAGCTGCCCACTTAATTAGTACTACGGGGTTCCGTGATGTAAAACCACTCTCGCTGCCATTGGTTGGAAGTTTCGGTGAAAGAGCCTTTTGTCCAGGGAGTGTTGGTAAGCCTGCTTACTACAGCACCGCCACACTCCGCCTATTCCCTGTCGACTACCTTCGGCTTCACACTAAAGGTCTTGAGCCATAGGCCTAAGTGTGGGGAGATTCGGAGGAAGGCCTCACATGTAATGATAAACGCTGAGACATGGAGAAAAGAATCCGGAGCTAGATCGTGAAAATCTAGTCCGTAATAAAATATTAACCCCCGGACAAAGGGGTGGAGAGCGAACCCTAGCCCTCGGAGGAAGTGAGAGATGAATACGACCCTCTCGTCAGATCTGGGGGTCGGAATAACCTGTCCTTGAGCAAGAAGCCTGTGGGGGATCTCCGCGGTCAGGTATCTAGCCGCCCGAAGCTTATACTCCTCTGTAACGGAGGAAGCCACCCATCTACCTTGAGGGTTAGGTCCTGACATGACGGGGAAGCCTGGAGAAATGAAGTCGAACCTTGGGTGCTAGAACTTGAGGTTGGAAAGGCTGAGGAGAGGTTTGGCGCAAAAGGACGGCCCTTGGTTCCTTTATAAAGGCACCGGGTATTGAATGCCTCCTCGTGAGCCTGAAGACTTGCCTATTCCTAAGGAATCTTTCCAACATAACGGTTGGGTTACCCACGCCCGTGTTGATGAGAATCCCGCAATAAGGGGACACGATCTTTGCTTCGACAGGACGTGCCAATAACAACCACGCCTCGGAACGTGGAACGGCGGGATAGGAAACGGTTAGAAATAAATAACCAGGCGAGCGTGAGGTCAAATTATAAAAGTTATCAGCAGATTGGACTCGTAAAATACTATTCTCTACGGCTGTGGTACTTATGTTGCAGGCCCGGACACTCTCGTTTCATTCGAAGACTATCCTGAAGTATTTGGAAAGGGGAACCCGCCTTGCAATGCCGAAGACAATCTGCGCGCCGGACACATTGTCATTTGAAGTCTGGTTCAGGGGCTACTGAGGGAGTCCTAGACTAAGGGGTCCTCGGGTGTCCGATCTATTGGATATGGACCGGACTGATGGGCTGTAAGGATACAAAGACCGAAGACTCCACCCGTGTCCGGATAGGACTCTCCTTGGCATGGAAGGCAAGCTTGGTGACCAACTATGAAGATTCCTTCTCTATAACCGACCTTGTGTAACCCTAGATCCCTCACGTGTCTATATAAACCGGGGGGCTAGGTCAGTAGATAGAGAGAATCCCAGATAATCATAGCCAGACTAGAATTTTAGGGTTTAGTCATTACGATCTCGTGGTAGATCAACTCTTGTAATACTCATATTCATCAAGATCTATCAAGCACGATGTAGGGTATTACCTCCATAGAGAGGGCCCGAACCTGGGTAAAACATTATGTCCCCCATCTCCTGTTACCATCGATCCTAGACATACAGTTCGGGACCCCCTACCCGAGATCCGCCGGTTTTGACACCGACAGTGGGTGAACAAATTACTGTTGGGCAATTGATAGAACTTCAAATAATCATGACGATATCCAGGCAATGATCATTACATAGGCATCACATCCAGGATTAGTAGATTGACTCCTGCCTGCATCTACTATTATTACTCCACACATTAACCGCTATCCAGCATGCATCTAGTGTATTAAGTTCATGGGAAAACGGAGTAATGCAATAAGAACGATGACATGATGTTGATAAGATCTATCTATGTAGAGATATACCCCATCGTTTTATCCTTAGTAGCAACGATACATACGTGTCGGTTCCCCTTCTGTCACTAGGATCAAGCACCGTAAGATCGAACCCACTACAAAGCACCTCTTCCCATTGTAAGATAAATAGATCAAGTTTGGCAAACAAAACCCAAATATTGAAGAAGAAATACGAGGCTATAAGAAATCATGCATATAAGAGATCAAAGAAACTCAAATAACTTTCATGGATATAAAAAGATAGATCTGATCATAAACTCAAAAGTTCATCGGATCCCAACAAACACACCGCAAAAAGAGTTACATCATATGGATCTCCAAGAGACCATTGTATTGAGAATAAAACGAGAGAGAGGAAGCCATCTAGCTACTAACTACGGATCCCGAAGGTCTACAAAGAACTACTCACGCATCATCAGAGAGGCACCAATGGAAGTGGCGAACCCCTCCGTGATGGTGTCTAGATTGGATCTGGTGGTTCTGGACTCTGCGGCGGCTGGAATTGATTTTCGTTGACTCCCCTAGGGTTTCTGGAATATTTGGGTATTTATAGAGCAAAGAGGAGGTCCGGGGGGCACCCAAGATGGGCACAACCCACCAGGGCACGCCTGGGCCTCCTGGCGCACCCTGGTGGGTTCTGCTCCCCTCGGAGCACCCCCCAGGCGCTGCCTTAGCCCATTGGGTGTCTTCTGGTCCATAAAAGATCTCCGTAAAGTTTCGTTGCATTTGGACTCCGTTTGGTATTGATTTCCTGTGATGTAAAAAACATGCAGAAAACAACAATTGGCACTTGGCACTATGTCAATAGGTTAGTACCAAAAAATGATATAAACTGACTATAAAATGGTTATAAAACATCCGAGATTGATAATATAATGATACGTCTATTTTGCATCATGCTTTTATATCAATATTTATTGCATTATGGGCTGTTATTACACATTATGTCACAATACTTATGCCTATCTCTCTTATTTTACAAGGTTTACATAAAGAGGGAGAATGCCGGCAGCTGGGATTCTGGGTTGGAAAATGAGCAAATATTAGAGACCTATTCTGCACAGCTCCAAAAGTCCTGAAACTTCACGGAAGATGTTTTCCAAATATATAAAAAATACTGAGAGCAAGAACTTCACTAGGGGGGCACACCCTTCCCACGAGGGTGGGGGGCGCGCCCTAGCCCCTGGGCGCCCCTACCCCGTGGGCCCCCTGGTGGCCCTCCGGTGGCCATCTTATGCTATATGGAGTCTTTCAATGGGAAAAAATGATAAGCCATCTTCTCGGACGAAACTCCGCCGCCACGAGGCGGAACCTTAGCGGAACCAATCTAGGGCTTTGGCGGAGCTGTTTTGTCGGGGAAACTTCCCTCTAAGAGGGGGAAATTATCGCCACGTCATCACCAACACTCCTCTCATTGGGAGAGGGCAATCTCCATCAACATCTTCATCAGCACCATCTCATCTCAAAACCCTAGTTCATCTCTTGTATCCAATTCTTGTCTCCAAGTCCGGGATTGGTGCTAGTAGGTTGCTAGTAGTGTTAATTACTCCTTGTAGTTGATGCTAGTTGGTTTAATTGGTGGAAGATCATATGTTCAGACCCTATATGCATATTAATACCCCTCTGATTATGAACATGTTTATGCTTTGTGAGTAGTTACTTTTGTTCCTGAGGACATGGGAGAAGTCTTGCTATTAGCAGTCATGTGAATTTGGTATTCGTTCGATATTTTGATGAGATGTATGTTGTCTCTCCTCTAGTGGTGTTATGTGAACGTCGACTACATGACACTTCACCATTATTTGGGCCTAGAGGAAGGCATTGGGAAGTAATAAGTAGATGATGGGTTGCTAGAGTGACAGAAGCTTAAACCCTAGTTTATGCGTTGCTTCGTAAGGGGCTGATTTGGATCCATATGTTTCATGCTATGGTTAGGTTTACCTTAATACTTTTGTTGTAGTTGCGGATGCTTGCAATAGAGGTTAATCATAAGTGGGATGCTTGTCCAAGTAAGGGCAGTACCCAAGCACCGGTCCACACACATACCAAATTATCAAAGTACCGAACGCGAATCATATGAGCGTGATGAAAACTAGCTTGACGATATTCTCAGGTGTCCTCGGGAGCACTTTACATCTTATAAGAGTTTGTCCAGGCTTGTCCTTTGCTACAAAAGGATTGGGCCACCTTGCTGCACCTTATTTACTTTTGTTACTTGTTGCTCGTTACAAATTACCTTATCACAAAACTATCTGTTACCACTTATTTCAGTACTTGCAGAGAATACCTTGCTGGAAACCGCTTATCATTTCCTTCTGCTCCTTGTTGGGTTTGACACTCTTACTTATCGAAAGGACTACGATAGATCCCCTATACTTGTGGGTCATCATATAACAGCATGGAACAATCAAAAATTATAGATATGTTGGAGACGTATAAATGTGCGAGCGCCTCGTGCATGCCTCCTCCTCCTTCACCAAGATGTCCTCGAACCTCTCCGTCAGCTTGGTCACCGCACCTTCTCGCTCTTCCCTCTCCTCCTCCCACTTCTTGCCCCGTAAATTTCTTCTAACCTTCTTCAGTGGTTCTTGCGTTGGGTCGGCAGGGTCACCGGTTTCTTCCTCATTGGCTTGGGCGGCGGTCTTGGCAATGAAAAAGTTCCACTTCAGTTGCTCATTCAACTTCAACCAACGATGCATGTCGGTGAAGGACTTCTTATCCAACTTCTTGTACACCAACCATGCACGAGTAGGCTACAAAGTGAAACAACATCAACAATGCATATCCTCTAGTGATCAACAAAACAATACATGTCCGGCTAGTGATCAACAAAACTAAAGTATATCTGGCTAGTGATCAACTTAGTTGCTCTGTGATTTGTGCATCGCTAGGCCACTGTGCCATGAGATGCTTCAAGTGCATGCAATACTTGGACACGACCTCTTGGATAGTGTACCATCGATGGTTGTGCGACTTCCACTCACGGTTGCGGATGATCGTATCGGAGTAAGACACGAAATGCTTGTGTTCATGGAACCATACATGAATGTTCCTCCAAAAGGTTGTGCCCTTTTGCTCCATGCCATGGAGAGGATCAAGGCTAGTGGCCAACCATGCATCGCACAACAGCTCGTCCTCCCGCATGTTGAAGCTTCCTACTCTACCCTTCTTCTTCGGACCGCCGGTTGTATCATCCGGATCATCGTCGTCGCCGTCCTCCTCCTCCCCCTCCGGATGCTGCTATCCGACGGCCCAATGTTGCTTTTGCTATGTGCCATCGCCGGTCTGGGTGTAGGACTGATGCTGATGGTAGTTGCCGGACTGGGTGGGATCCGAGTCTTCCACCTACCCATCCTCATAGCCCACTCCTCCTTCCTCGCCTCCCTCGCAGATGATGTCGAGCATTTCCCTGTCCGCGTCGTATGCCGACCCCCACTCTGGGCATTGCAACAAACAACTTGCGGGCACCCATCTGCTCCCCGGCAGCCGCCAGCGCTCGGACGAGTTGCGGTGAAGAATACTCGAAGAAGAGCGGCGCCGCATTAATGTCGACGATGTAAGGCACCACACAGGCGGGGATTCCGAGCTGCTTGGCGACGTAGTAGTACGGAGGCTTGTAAGGCTCTGGCCAAAACGTTGTCTATACTGTCGGTGCACCCATCTGGCGGCGTTCGTCATAGCGGCGCCGACCGCCTCGTCCGCCACGACATCCACACCCATCGCCACCACCAGGCCCATCGGCGACCAACCGTTTCTTGAGTTTCTCCTCCTTTGCGGCCTTCACTTTGACGCAACGATTTTGCCACGTCTTCGAGCTGATCTTCTGGGCGAGCGTGATGTTGGGATCCTCCGGCACCTCCGTCTGCTCCATCTTTGATAGTTCTCCGACGGTTCCATGCGTTGGCGGCAGAAGGAAGGATAGGGTGGGAGAAAAGAGCGAGAATTGGGTGCAGAGCGGCGGGGAATGGAAGAAGAGAGTGGGGGATTTTGGCGCGAAAACAGTGCGGGATGCTACCAAAGCGTGGGCTCCGCCTTCCTTTTGGGTGGGCGGGG
>NC_041390.1:524650922-524660043 GCF_002162155.2 Triticum dicoccoides | reverse complement strand
AGGCCGTTCCTCCTGCTCCGCCCTCCCTCGTGCGAACCTCCATCCGCCCCGGCGGGTATTCGTGTAGCGCCGGCCGTCCGGGGCCGCGCCGCGTCACTAGGTAACCACCTCTCCTTACTCCTCCCTCCTACTCCTTCCATCCCTCCCCTGCCATGCTCTTATTTTTTCTAGAATACCCTGCCATGCTCTTATTTCCTTTTCCTTTGTATACGTATTTGTATGAATTGCTGTTGATGGATGGCTGGTTCAGTTGGATTGTAGATCGCACATCGTTTATATTGTTTATTTATTTAAAGAGGGATGGCTGGTTCAGTTGTTTTGTAGATGCGCCAAACTGAACATGTACATGTACTGGTGCAATCCCTCTGTTTGGAAGAGTGATCCGCGTTTAGTGCGAGTAGAGGAGATGAATTATTTTTGTTTATGTTTACTCTGTCGACACACGGGGAGTAGAGGAGATTTTTGTTTTGTTTGGCTCTTGCAAAAATCGGCAGAATGCCATGCTTTTTCTTTGGACTTTACCTAGACCATAGTATGCATTAGTTTCATTTTGCTAGACTGCATACTTTTTTTTAACTTCTTTTGATAAAGTAGAATGTTTTATTCAAAATTGGTGATGAATAATTGCTATAGGTTTCAGATTGTGTCCATGTAGTGGGTGCTTGTATTTGATGATGGATAATTGATTGTGTCCATTTGGTCTGGCTTTTCTTGTACTGGTTGTACATGTTCGGTGAAGTGTAAGGGGAAGCAGATGTGGATGGCACCATGCAGTCCTAGATGGGATAATTTTACAATGTAGGGGTTGGTTTTGCGTGGTTCATGAACCTTGAGATGATGTTACCTGACATGCACACTTGATGGATGCAGTGAGCTATGTTTGCAGTTGTCAATCGTTTAGTTTTTTGTTATGTATTTGTGCCATAAGTTCAAAGCAATGTTTGGGAAATCGTTTTTAAGTGACACTTAGTCGTGCTTAGGCGCTGAGTGATGGCTTACTGCCTCGCTTCTGCCCTAGGCGATGGTTTAACACTAGGCGACATTTAGCGGGATTTCGGCGGCGATTTAGCGCTAGGCGCTGGTTTAGTGTGCGCTGCACGTGGTTTGGCGAGCGAAAGCACTGGGAAATCTATCAGGCTGGAGCTGAAGTCGACTAGGTGGGAGGGGAAAATGGGGGTAATAAGGGCTGGGCTGAAATTGGGTTTTCGGCTGGGGTTAGAAGGGAGGGGAAAGGAGAGGGTGTTGCGATAGTGGATGGCAACATTTGATACTATTCTTTGATAGGTTCACACCATTGAAATTTCCTGCAACACATAATTACCCCATGTACCCATTTATGTGAACACAACATGCAGTACCTGTCGTTAAATCCAAAACTAAGGGGCAATGTCTGTTTCCTCAAGTTCTCTTTTATTGTTTATGCTTCTAAACAGGTGAAATATGCTTCTGCTTGCTTGGGCAATTGATGGCAACATGCCATTTATCTTATTATTAGGCTATGTTTGTTTGAAAATGAACTCCATTTTAGGCTTTTACCTGCTATTTTGCTTGCTGTGTGAACCTGTTGTGTATTTACAATGGCGTGCACTGCATTTCACATGCTATTTCAATTATTTATGTGCTATGTTTCCTATTTTCCTGTGAATATTATTCAAAAGCAGCCATATTCTGTCCAATTTCGAAAGCAAAAAAAAAAACACAAAAAAACGTTCAAGCGCCCAACTGCTCTAAGCTGTGGCCTTCCGCTTCGCTTACGCTTTCCGCTTTCAGCTTTTTTTTTAACATTGGCTCAAAGGTTGGTATTGATCAACGCTTTCTGTTGTATACTCGTGCCATCAGTTCTTTGTATTCGTCTTGGAAGAATGAATATGCTTTGGTTTTAAATCTCTGTCCAACAAGTCACAAGTTTGATTTTTTGGGGGTGAAAATATCTCTACGGATTTGATTGAAATGAAACAATGTGCAGAATTTCTATGAATATTATTGTGTAAAAATTGAATTGCATATGCTGGTGAATTTGAACAAAATTACATAAATTCAGAAACCTCTTCAACTTTGAAAGAGCATGTGTAGTGCTATAATTTAGAACTCACATTACAAAAATGAAATTTTCCTTCAGGGTCATTAGGGGGCATTACGGACTATTCAAACTCAATCCACAGTTTCACTGTTGTTCCAACCAAGCAACTGTCAGCTTTCTCACAGCTGCTTTCCCAAAGTTCACAGCAGCTTTTCCAAAAATTTCAGCTGAACCAATCACTCCCTAATGATTTGATTTTGTTCCATATTAATTCTACACTTACTAAGAGTCTAATCATATCCCTTTTGAACAGGGCATCAACATAGTCAATTGGAGAGGCTTGGAGCTGCTTCAGCATCCTCAGGAGAGCAGCAAACAAGGTAATCTGCTGTTCCTAGCTTCTGTACACATTTTTTTTTGAATAAATTTTTTTAGTAAAACGTATCCCTGTATTGGCGCTTTTCCAAAATGGCAAATTACGTATCTTTATCGGCCCGATACTGATACACCTGTCCGTATCGGTGCATTTTAGTGATTCTTTCCCTAATTGCTTTCAGATATGGATTCAGTGCCACTCACTGCTGAAGCTATTGCTTTTACTGAGAAAAAGATGGACATGACTCTGGGTATGCTATTCATTTGTTGTTTGTTCTGTGACACTGATTCATATCTTGGAGATTAACTTAGCTCATGTTTTTTCTTGTGTGTTTATACAGAGGATATTATTAAGATGTCAAAGAAAAAAGGTCCTGCAGGCAAGAAAGCCCCTAGACAGCAGGTAGGCCTTATAATTCATTTGAGTGCGCCCCTCTTCGCCATGGATAGGGGTGCGTGGAAGCTTGCTATCCATGTGCCAGAACCATGAGTTGGTTGTGAGATCTTATGGGTTTCACCTCTAGCCTACCCCAACTTGTTTGGGACTAAAGGCTTTGTTGTTGTTGTTGTTGTTGTGCCCCTCTTCCTTTACATTGTTATAATGTACTGCCAAGTTCTGATAATTACCATATTTTCTGTAATCACAGGTAAAAAAGCGTCCTTTTCAGAATGGTAATAGTAATCAAGGGAAGGCAAAGGTTCAGCGATTTCATGAGTCTAGATCATCTATACGACAAGTATGTGCTACTCAAAGTTACTGTTTATAGATTGCCTTATGTTTGGTTTTCTAATGTTGCTTTGGTTTATTAGGGTGTTCTGGCACAAAGAAGGTCAAATCTTGATGCAAATCAGTTCCAAATCACAAAGCAGGCTGCAAACAAGGCTGCTACTATGCCTGTGCGCGGTAGGGCTGACAGATGGAACAAACCAAGGTATCAACAAATCACTACAATGTTATCTGTCTTTGTGTAGTTACTCTAGTCACTTTATCTGAACAAACAAATTATGAACAGGTAAACAATGGTTCTTTTATTGCTTACGATAAGGTGGCATTCAAGGACCCATTAAATAATTTGACTTGCACCTTTGGGTCTATTGGCTGAAGTTATGGTGCTGGTGTTTCTGTTGAACCCATATTAATTTTGCTGCTATCTGTATTCCATTGGTTCACATGGAAGTATAAACATCAACCAACTTCGTAGTATTGTGGCACAAGGCCTACTTTTTGGTTGAAGTGTGAGAAATACACGATGAATAAGAGTTGCAGTAAACTGAGCAGATCATATTGGATTGCATGGTTATCTAAGGGCCTTAAACTCACAAAGCTATGGATTACTTTCATTATGGCTGTGTGATCAAAAACTTTTATTCTGGCTGTAATGGACTGATGGTCAAATTTGTGAAGCTGCTGGAACACCTTGGATGTACATCTGGTGTTGCCTTACATACAACAAGGCTATTTATGATGTATTAGCAGTTGGACTGGTGCTATTTTGGGTGGTCAACACTATTTATTTGGGCGGTCAACCTTGTTCTCATTTGCTGGCTTGGTAGGAGCTGGATATGATACTTTCTAGCATCTGATACCACTGGCCACTGGACACCACAGATCCTTTGTATGACCAGAGATAAAGTGGTTTTGACCACTAGCTAAATTGTGCAGACGATAAGCTTTTGTTTGTTCATGAAAACAGTGTGAATGTAGGTTAGTGTGTTCACACCAACAAAATTGTCGTATGCTGTGTCTCAGTAATTTATTTTTGCTGCTGTTCTCATATGCCTGATTGGTTTGTATCATAGTGTCGTGCATTATTGCCAGTGCCTATCTTGGATTTCGATCAGCAAGTGCTCTATGTTTTCAATTGTTCACTGGTTCTCAGCAAAGAAGCTAGCCATGTGTCCGCAGTTCAACTGGGTAATAGTATATCATGGTATCTCATGATTTTTTCTTGTCAAGAATCATCCCAGTACGCCGTGCTGTATGGAGGCTGCCTTTTGGGACCAACTCATGTGATCACTTTCCTTGATTCCTAGCATTCCTTTGGCTTGATTGTCTCAGCAGTCTAACTTGCTATCATGAGCTTAACGGTCTGACCAAGCAGTAAAATTGTGTCAACTGGGAAAGTTGTTGGATTGTCTGCATTCATTTGGTGGATGTAACAGTATAGGATGTGAGGCCTTATGGATCAAGTGGAATCTATATATGCAGTCTTTGATCAGAAATCAGTTATAGTTATCATTTATTGCTTTGTTTTGTTCAAAAACATGGTATGTGCACCTGATTTAGAACATAGAGAATTCTTATTTTGAAGAGTATGGTGATTGTGCTTTACCACCATGAAGAACAGACCATTAAAACTACCTGTTGGTTCTCTGTTGCGCACGATTCTTGGTAGGTAACTCCTCATGTGGGCCACTAATGTTTTGCTCTGTATGCAGTGGCCCGTCTACCTCAGCACAGAGGAGGCCCGTAAGCGAGGCTCTTCAGAACAGCAAGGTACAAACTGATTTGAAATGGAAGTAGACTTAGCAATATAAGCTATGATCATTGTTCTTTATAATATTTGAGGACAAGCCTTCTAATTTTGTTGTTATTTAATGTGTAAACCTTGTTGATCTATTTGTCCACTTGCTTAAGTTCTCTACCTTGTAGGAATGGGAGCACCATTGTAGCACAGCTAGTAGCTATTTTTTTTTATCTAATTAGCATTCTGATTGTTGGTGCCAACCTTTTCACTTGTTTTATGCTGCTTCAAAAACATCGTGCTAATAGAAAATGTTACTTCCAAAAAAGGATACTGTTGCTTGTTTCAGAATAGGCCATGCTGATCTGGATCAGTTATCCAGTATTACCAGTATTGATTGGTAGTAGATGTATTTAATACTCCACATGTTTAGTTGAAGGTACTTGCCAGATATGAAACCCACAAAGTTGTTTGTCGCCCTGTGTATGCCGTGGTCATATATATGCCTGCTAAAAGCGATCACTGATGGGTCTGTGGTTACAGAAGAGATCGCACCAGTGTGCTATTCTAAAGAGTACTGCGGGGATGGCTATCTAAGGGGAAGAATATAGATGTTTATATGCCTTTTATGGTAGGTAGTGGAGCTAGTTATGAGATTTGGTTTTTTACTTGGAAGACATCAATACACATTTACACATATCTTTCTCTGATTGGAGTAGTTAAAACTAGATTGGCATATGATAATATTTTCCATTTATGACGGTTAGGAGTTGGAAGGTATTCTTGTGCATGCATGGAAAGTTGCTTAAAAAACGACTTCATACTCAACTCCTAGTAACATATCTTGATGCGTGTTTGTTTTGCACGCATTTCCACTATCGAAAAATAGCATCTTCTTTGCAGAGTGACATCTAGCATTTTAAGCGCCCTTTTGTATTGTATTTTGCACAAATGTTGGTTCCAGCCCTTTGAGTTTTGGATGTAGGATTCTGGCTTGTCAAATTCCAGTGGGATGCATCCCATGCCTACAATTCCATAGGAAATCTAATATGTGCTAAACCTCATTTTTCTTTTCCTCTCAGAAGTCCAATACACTTTCTCTATCTCTATGGACTCTCCTCATGCCTTCACAATTCCTGTATTTATTTCCTGTGAACCATCGAAACACACTACTTCAAAATTCCTATTTTCGAGATCGTGTAGGAAACCATAGTATATGATATCTTATTCATGTGTTTTTCCTATTGCAATGTTTTTCTGCACCTCGATGACAAACATGAAACACACTGGTTTTTCTTGAGTTGCATGAGACATGAAACCCTGCCTAAACATTTCATATTTGTATTGCATTTGTTGTCCACCTAATACCTTTTTGTAGCATTGCTAATAATGTTTTCTTTCTGTTACTAGGGTAAGGAGATGCAGAATGAGCCTCCAAGGACAATGGATGCGCTCTTTGCACAGATGAAGCAGCAACGGATGAGGGTCATGCCACCGCAGCAACCAAAAGCTCCTACCAATGGCCGTCAGTTTAACCAGCAGCGGCGTGGTCAGCAGCAGCGGCGAGGCAGAGGGGGATATGGTGTCCGCAGCGGTGGTGGTAACCGTTGAGCATGGCACCCATATAGAACATTATCACTGGTGTTCCTCGGAAGGGAGAAGCCTCACCCCTGGAATTCTACCTGGCCATGTGTTGCCTCTCGTATTTGTATTCTCTGCGAGCTGTGAACAGAATCTTAACTGAAGTTTACAGGCAGTTTTCTAGTCGCTTGTTTCAAGTTTCAATTTCCGATGTGTAATGGTCGATGGAATGTACGGGAATTGTTTGCTAGTCCTTTGGTTCCTACCGCATTATTACATATGGGGAATTGGTATATTATTACTGGCTGTTTTGGTTGGTAACTATCGTAGTCTTAGCAGATTGAGAGTAAAACGGCAAAGGTGAACTGTTGCGTTTATATCTTTCTAATGATAATAATAATAATTTAATGAAAGCAGATGTTCTACTATGTTGCTTTACTCTCCCTAGATGCTGGTGGTTCTTGAGTTATCAAGGGGTGGTCGTTGAGCCACTTCCTGGTCTTGAGCGTTTGTGGTGGGCGGGATGGTGATGCTGCATCTAGGGTTCCTGTTTTGTTCGTGAGGTCTCCTTGCGATTGCATCTGGAAGTTTTACAGGATCGACGGGGTCTCGTGGAGGAGACCGCTGCCATCTACTCCCTCTGTTCCAAATTACTCGTTGTAGGAATGGATGTATCTAGAACTAAAATACATCTAAATACATTCATACCTATAACAAGTAATCTAGATATATTCATACCTGCGACGAGTAATTCGAAATGAAGGGAGTATGAAGCTGTTATTTTGGAACTGTGATGGCATGGGTAATGCTGCGGCAATCTGTGCTTTGCTGCTTGATGTCCAGCGTTCGTGTAACCCCGAGGTTTTGTTCTTACTGGAAACGGTTTTTGACAGCTGCCTTAGTGTTTGTGGAGACGATTACATATTTGCATATGTATGGACTTTAAAACCGTTTCGGCAAGTGTTGGCAGGAAGAGAGGCCTAGCTCTCTTCTAGAAAAAGGGAGGTTAAAGCCTTGTACAGTGCAGAGTGTTTAGACACACGTGCTTAAGGAGAAATATTGAGGTGTCACTAAGCACTTGTAAAACATTAGCTTTGTCCAAAGCTAGCAAGTCTACACAGGTGCTTAGATGGGGCAACTGTCTTGCGTTCCCTGTCTTGCTAGCACCGGCTCAAGCACCTGTGGCGTCCAATGCACAATGGTGTACAGTGATCAGATCATATGCGTGGATGAAAAGGAAAAGAAGCACTCAGAATAACACCGCATGAAGCGCTGTATAAGAAAGAGACGGTCACTTTTGCATGCAGGCACTGGGGAAGCAGTGAAGCAAACTCAAGCATGTATCTCCTTTCCTGAGCACCGGTGACTCTGATGTGCCATTTTTTTTCACTAGCACTTGTCTTAAGGACATGCATTATATTTACAAAGTCTAGAGAACCCTTAGAATTTTTTTCTACATTGTCATTGGTCGTTTGATTCATAGGATTGAATCCTATAGGATTTTTTTCTATGGAATCATGTTATTATATTTCATTGGAAATCTAGCATCCACTCCAACCTTTTTTTTCACTTTCTTTGTTTTTCCTGTGGCATCAAACACTATGTACTAATCCTATGGGATTCAAGTGGGCATGTCACCCCAATCCTTTATTTTTCCTATTCCCGTGTTTTGAGAATCCTACGAATCAAAGAGGGCCTGAGTTGCACTAGTTGTTTGCTGATCCTAACTGAGAGTGCAAGTTGACTAAAAAAAACTTGTGTTAGTTGATTTGTCAGCATCTCAGATGGCACTCCAACAGTTCCTATTCCTTCTTCTTCCTCCGGCTATTACTATTCTTCCTGCAGCGCCGAACCACCTGCCTTTGCCGCCCGCGGCTGGCGGCGGTCTGTAACACCCCAGATGTAATTTACCTTATATGTATTCCAACTCTTGCCGTTTCCGGTCTAAGTTATATTATTTTCTCGGTTTCGGGTTTTTGTCTCCGTGTGTGTTGTTGTCTTTGTCATGCATCTCATATCATGTCATCATGTGCATTGCATTCGCATACGTGTTCGTCTCATGCATCCGAGCATTTTCCCCGTTGTCCGTTTTGCATTCCGGCGCTCCTATCTCCTCCGGTGCCCCTTTCTACCTCTTTTCGTGTGTGGGGGTTAAACTTTTCCGGATTGAACCGAGACTTGTCATGCGGCCTTGGTTTACTACCGTAGACCGCCTGTCAAGTTTCGTGCCATTTGGACTTCGTTTGATACTCCAACGGTTAACCGAGGGACCGAGAAGGCCTCGTTTGTGTTGCAGCCCAACACCCTTCCAATTTGGCCTAAAACCCACCAAAAAAACCCTTCCATCGTCTAGAGCGTTCGATCACGATCGCGTGGCCGAAAACCGCACTCCATTTGGAGCTTCCTAGCCTCCTCTACCCCTATATAAAGGCCTTCCCCGAAAATTCGCGGATCATTCTACCCCTAACCTAGCTCCTCTTCCACCGCGCCGTGCTGGACACGTCCGGTCCGGTCGGACAAAGTCGCCGCCGCCGCCCGCGACGAACCAGGGCGCGTCACGTGTCCCGGCGGGTCCCCAGTTCGCCGCCTCGCCCGCGCCGGCCCGCCTGGCCCGAGGCCGGCCCTCCCCGCCGCCATCCAGGCCCGAGACCCCGCGCGCCTCCTCACCTCTCCTTCCTCC
>NC_041390.1:524613222-524650744 GCF_002162155.2 Triticum dicoccoides | reverse complement strand
CCGTTGACGCCCCGCCGCCGCTCGCTCCGCTCCGGTCACCGCCGACCATCGCCGGCCGGCCGCACCTCGCCGCCCCACCGCGGCAACCTCGCCGCCCGGTGCCGGCGAGTGCCCCGCGAGCTCCTCCGACGTCCCTCGAAGGTCCGGCCGCCGTCTCTTCCGTCCCCGTCAAGTCCGGCGACGATTCCGGCGAACAGGTCCCGGCGAACCTCGTTTTCCGCGCCCCTGCTACAGTAACTCCGGCCGGATCTCAGATCTGGAAATATCCCGCGGTTGACTTTTGTTCCGAAACCCTAATTTTCTTGCATACTTTGACATGCCATAACTCTGCGTCTGTAGCTTTGGTTTGCGCATGTAGCATATAAAAATGTTCGTCTCGACCAGTACATCATTTCAAATCATTGCATCATTTTCATTTGAGTTCATCTTGATGCCCGAAATGCTGTTGGAAGAGGGCTATGTGAGAAATTTGGCAGATCTGTTTCATCAAATGGCATTTTGTCATTTTTGCCATGTTTAATTTGTGCATGATATGCTCCTGAGCTCTACATGAGTTTTGTTATATGTCATGTCATCTTTACATAGGTGCTTACCATGTATTTTTGTGATATTTGTGGTGACTAGCACGAGCTTGCAAAGTAGCGTAATCGGTAATGCTGATTTCAGGGACTTAGAATTTCACTAAGTCCTTGTCCTGATTTTGTCGTTATGCCATATGTTCATGTTGTTTCCTAGTGATCCATGCCTCTTTTGCGGATGATCATTAAGGATGATTTGTTAATATTGTGGTGCTCTATCCATCCATGTCTTTGTTTGCAATTATGGAGCACCCTAGCTTGAGTCAATCGAGCTCTACTTTTGCTATAAAGTGATCCTGGCAGATTGTTGACATGATTAGCGATTTTGCCGAGGATGTTGCTATTGATCCGTGCATCCTATGTTGTTGTTTTTGCCATGTCTAGCTTCTATGCCATGTCTTCTTGATGGGTGTATGCTTAGTTGGTCATTCCATGCTCTGTAGTGAGTGCATCGAGGTCGTAAACATGCCTACTCGTTAACTGATTTGCATGCTCCAGTTTTTCACGAAGTCTGAAATCTGTTTATATTTTTGCCATGTTCACATGCTTGCAATTGTATTTTCTTATCCCTTTTGGCTCAAGGTCACTAAGGGACTTTTGTTAAGTGCTTTGAGTACTTCATGCCATGCCTTGCTTTGCCATGTTAAGTTCCTGTAGCATATAGTTTTCATGTTCTAAAGTGTGCTTCCTGATGTTAAATTCCAGACTTGTGTTAATTTCACAAAGTCTGAAACCTGTTATCATTTGCACTTTTGCCATGCTTGTTTGAACCTGTTAATGGATGAATTAGCCGTAGCTCAGTGTTCATCTTTTGTCAAGCATCATGAGTGGACCCCTGCCATGTATTTTGTTGTCATGTTTGAGTGCTGTAGCACATTTATCTTGATGCATTTATTTGGTCACTTGCTGATTATTGCAGTCCGGTGCCATATTTGTTTTGCTTGCCATTTCCAAACCGTGCATCCGATTCCGGTGACCTTTATATCGATTTCAACCGAAATCACCTCACCTTTCCAGTGGCACTCTTGGATTTCCAAGTTGAGGCCAGGTTCAATCATTCCTTGTCAAATCTTGCATATGCATCCCATACCGCGTCCCGCATACCATACCATGTTCGCATCATGTTGTTTGAGCTTTGCACGTGGTTGATTGTGTTCTGTTTGCTTGTTGTTCTTGTTTGGGTAGAGCCGGGAGACGAGTTCATGAATGAGGAGCCCGTTGAGTTCGCTTACGAGGATCAAGTCAACTCTGACAACTTTGCAGGCAAGATGATCATACCCTCGAAATCACTTCTATCTTTGCTTGCTAGATGCTCGCTCTTTTGCTATGCCTATGCTACGATGCCTACCACTTGCTTATCATGCCTCCCAAATTGCCATGTCAAACCTCTAACCCACCATGTCCTAGCAAACCGTTGATTGTCTATGTTACCGCTTTGCTCAGCCCCTCTTATAGCGTTGCTAGTTGCAGGTGAAGATTGAAGATCGTTCCTTATTGGAACATTGTTTATTGTTGGGATATCACTATATTATCTTATTATCTTAATGCACCTATATACTTGGTAAAGGGTGGAAGGCTCGGCCTTATGCCTAGTGTTTTGTTCCACTCTTGCCGCCCTAGTTTCTGTCATATCGGTGTTATGTTCCCGGATTTTGCGTTCCTTACGCGGTTTGGTTATAATGGGAACCCCTTGACAGTTCGCCTTGAATAAAACTCTTCCAGCAATGCCCAACATTGGTTTTACCATCCGCCACCTAGCCTTTTTCCCTTGGGTTTCGCGGACTCAAGGGTCATCTTTTTTTTAACCCCCCCCCGGGCCAGTGCTTCTCTAAGTGTTGGTCCAACTGAGCGATGTCCGGGGCTACCAGGGGCAACTCTGGGCTGGCCTACCCGACGTCTGGCTCATCTGAGTGTGCCGTGAGAACGAGATATGTGCAGTTCCTATCGGGATTTGTCGGCACATTCGGGCGGTGTTGCTGGACTTGTTTTACCATTGTCGAGGATGTCTTGTAACCGGGATGCCGAGCCTGATCGAAATATCTCAGGAGAAGGAATATCCTTCGTTGACCGTGAGAGCTTGTGATGGGCTAAGTTGGGACTCCCGTGTAGGGATTTGAACTTTCGAAAGCCGTGCCCGCGGTTATGGGCAGATGGGAATTTGTTAATGTCCGGTTGTAGATAGCATGAAACTTTACTTAATTAAAATGAATCAACCGCGTGTGTAACCGTGATGGTCTCTTCTCGGCGGAGTCCGGGAAGTGAACACGGTGTTGGAGTAATGTTTGACGTAGGTTGTTCTAGGATCACTTCTTGATCATAGTTGTTCGACCGTGCTTTTGCCTTCTCTTCTCGCTCTCTTTTGCGAACAGGTTAGCCACCATATATGCTAGTCGCTTGCTGCAACTCCACATATTACCTTGCCTTTACCTATAAGCTTAAATAGTCTTGATCGTGAGGGTGCGAGATTGCTGAGTCCCCGTGACTCACAGATTACTTCCAAAACCAGTTGTAGGGACCGATGATACCGTTCCAGACGATGCGCTTGAGCTCAAGTGGGAGTTCGATGAAGACTCTCGCCGTTACTATGTGTCTTTCCCAGATGATTAGTAGTGGTGCCTAGTTGGGGCGATCGGGGACCGTGTCGCATGTGGGGGTTGATCTTTATTTTGGTACCCTAGTCGGACCATGAGTGTATTGGATGATTGTAATGTTATTCATGTATTTGTGTGACGTGGCGAGTGTAAGCCAACTATGTATCATTTCCTTTTTATCTATTTACATGGGTTGTTGTGAAGATTACCTTACTTGCGACATTGCTTTCAATGCGGTTATGCCTCTAAGTCGTGCTTCGACACGTAGGAGATATAGCCGCATCGAGGGCGTTACAAGTTGGTAATCAGAGCCTTCCCCGACCTTAGGAGCCCCCTGCTTGATCGAATCGTTGGCGTTGTTGAGTCTAGAAAAATGTTTGGAGTCATTTAGGATTATATATATCGGAGAGTTTAGGAATTCTTTTTACTCCCCAGTCCCTTCATCTCTCTGGTGAGGTATCCTGACGTAGAGTTTTGACTCTTCTCTTCTCAAATTTCACTAAAAAAAATTTAGGATCACGCGGGTATCTTGGAATCGTTCCGATCGATTTGTGACGAGAACATTGTTCATGGTGCCTCCTGTCATTTAGGGGTTGTGGCAGTGTCCCGGAGAGTTGAGCTCCGAGGTGTTGCCGTCACAATTTTATCGTTGAGATTCTGGAATACCTGAGTTTCGCCGACATCGAAAATCTCTTTTATGCAGTTGTTGGTGAGATAACCTCGGCGCCACCCAGTACTGGGGCGGGAGTTCGGGAGTATTGCCATAACTTGTATAACGGATGCTTTTCGAAGGTTGAGGTAGATGATTTCCGAAGTTTTTCTCGGTTATGTGTTGAAGGAAGGATACAGTGTTGGGGAACGTAGTAATTTCAAAAAAATTCCTACGCACACGCAAGATCATGGTGATGCATATAAACGAGAGGGGAGAGTGTTGTCTACGTACCCTCGTAGACCGGAAGCGGAAGCGTTAGCACAACGCGGTTGATGTAGTCGTACGTCTTCACGGCCCGACCGATCAAGCACCGAAACTACGGCACCTCCGAGTTCTAGCACATGTTCAGCTCGATGACGATCCCCGAACTCCAATCCAGCAAAGTGTCGGGGAAGAGTTCTGTCACCACGACGGCGTGCTGATGATCTTGATGTTCTACCGTCGCAGGGCTTCGCCTAAGCACCGCTACAATATTATCGAGGATTATGGTGGAGGGGGGCACCGCACATGGCTAAGAGAACGATCACGAAGATCAACTTGTGTGTCTAGAGGTGCCCCCCTGCCCCCGTATATAAAGGAGCAAGAGGGAGGCCGGCCGGCCCTTGGGGTGCGCCAAGGAGGGGTGAGTCCTCCTCCTAGTAGGAGTAGGACTCCCCTTTCCTAGTCCAACTAGGAAGAGAGAAGGGGGAAGGAAAGAGAGGGAGAGGGAGAGGGAAAGAGGGGCCGCGCCCCCTCCCCTAGTCCAATTCGGACTCCTCATGGGAGGGGGCGCGCCACCTCCTGGGCTGCTGCCCTCTCTCTCCCCTCAGGCCCACTAAGGCCCAATACTTCCCCGGGGGGTTCCGGTAACCCTTCCGGCACTCCGGTTTTCTCCGAAATCACCCGAAACACTTCCGGTGTCCGAATATAGTCGTCCAGTATATCGATCTTTATGTATCGACCATTTCAAGACTCCTCGTCATGTCCGTGATCATATCCGGGACTCCGAACAACCTTCGGTACATCAAAATATATATACTCATAATGAAACTGTCATCGTAACGTTAAGCGTGCGGACCCTACGGGTTCGAGAACAATGTAGACATGACCGAGACACGTCTCCGGTCAATAACCAATAGCGGAACCTGGATGCTCATATTGGCTCCTACATATTCTACGAAGATCTTTTATCGTTCAGACCGCATAACAACATACGTTGTTCCCTTTGTCATCGTTATGTTACTTGCCCGAGATTCGATCGTCGGTATCTCAATACCTAGTTCAATCTCGTTATCGGCAAGTCTCTTTACTCGTTCCGTAATACATCATCTCGCAACTAACTCATTAGTTGTATTGCTCGCAAGGCTTAAGTGATGCGCATTACCGAGAGGGCCCAGAGATACCTCTCCGACAATCGGAGTGACAAATCCTAATCTCGAAATACGCCAACCCAACATGTACCTTTGGAGACACCTGTAGAGCACCTTTATAATCACCCAGTTACGTTGTGACGTTTGGTAGCACACAAAGTGTTCCTCCGGCAAACGGGGGTTGCATAATCTCATAGTCACAGGAACATGTATAAGTCATGAAGAAAGCAATAGCAACATACTAAACGATCGGGTGCTAAGCTAATGGAATGGGTCATGTCAATTGATACGTCTCCGTCATATCTACTTTTCCAAACACTTTTGCCCTTGTTTTGGACTCTAACTTGTATGATTTGAATGGAACTAACCCGGACTGATGCTGTTTTCAGCAGAATTGCCATGGTGTTGTTTTATGTGCAGAAAACAAAAGTTCTCGAAATGACCTGAAACTCCACGGAATATCTTAGAATAAACAATAAAAAATCCTCGCCAAAGATGAAGACCAGGGGGCCCACACCCTGTCCACGAGGGTGGGGGGCGCGCCCCTCCCCCCTGGGCGCGCCCCCCTACCTCGTGGGCCCCCTGGTGGCCCTCCGACGCCAACTCCAACTCCATATATTGGCTTTCGAGGAGAAAAAAATCAGAGAGAAAGTTTCATCGCGTTTTACGATACGGAGCCGCCGCCAAGCCCTAATCTCTCTCGGGAGGGCTGATCTGGAGTCCGTTCGGGGCTCCGGAGAGGGGGATTCGTCGCCGTCGTCATCATCAACCATCCTCCATCACCAATTTCATGATGCTCACCGCCGTGCGTGAGTAATTGCATCGTAGGCTTGCTGGACGGTGATGGGTTGGATGAGATTTATCATGTAATCGAGTTAGTTTTGTTAGGGTTTGATCCCTAGTATCCACTATGTTCTGAGATTGATGTTGCTATGACTTTGCTATGCTTAATGCTTGTCACTAGGGCCCGAGTGCCATGATTTCAGATCTGAACCTATTATGTTTTCATGAATATATGTGAGTTCTAGATCCTATCTTGCAAGTCTATAGTCACCTACTATGTGTTATGATCCGGCAACCCCGAAGTGACAATAATCGGGACCACTCCCGGTGATGACCATAGTTTGAGGAGTTCATGTATTCACTATGTGTTAATGCTTTGTTCCGGTTCTCTATTAAAAGGAGGCCTTAATATCCCTTAGTTTCCAATAGGACCCCGCTGCCACGGGAGGGTAGGACAAAAGATGTCATGCAAGTTCTTTTCCATAAGCACTTATGACTATTTACGGAATACATGCCTACATTATATTGATGAACTGGAGCTAGTTCTGTATCACCCTATGTTATGACTGTTACATGATGAACCACATTCGGCATAATTATCCATCATTGATCCGGTGCCTAGGAGTTTTCCATATACTGGTTTACGCTTATTTACTTTTCCGTTGCTACTGTTACAATCACTACAAAAATACCAAAAACTTTACTTTTGCTGTCTTTACTTTGTTACCGTTATCACCACTATCATATTACTTTGCTACTAAAAACTTTGCTGCAGATACTAAGTTTCCAGGTGTGGTTGAATTGACAACTCAGCTGCTAATACTTGAGAATATTCTTTGGCTCCCCTTGTGTCAAATCAACAAATTTGGGTTGAATACTCTACCCTCGAAAACTGTTGTGATCCCCTATACTTGTGGCTTATCAAGACCTTTTTCTGGCGCCGTTGCTGGGGAGCATAGCTCTATTCTTTGAGTCACTTGGGATTTATATCTGCTGGACACTATGAAGAACTTGAAAGACGCTAAGACAAAAATTTATCCCTCAAGTACGAGGGGAGGTAAGGAACTGCCATCTAGCTCTGCACTTGATTCACCTTCTGTTATGAGTAAGCTAGCGACACCTAAACCTACCACTGCTATGAATTCTGATATGTCGCATGTTATTGATGATGCCACTTTTGCTATGCATGATACTTATGATGAAACTACTTCTATGCTTGATACTACTGTGCCACTTGGTGAATTTCTAGATGAGCAAATTTCTAAGTCTAGAGAAAGAGAAATTAGTGAACCTGAACACGATGATGTTAGTGATGATGAACCTATGCCTGTTATTCCTGAGGGTTATCTTTTCAATAATGAACCTTATGAAGCTATTCTTGCTTGTCCGGATAAACCTGAACGTAAGAGGTTACTAATTAAGTGGAGTAAGGAATCTTTTAGAGGTAGGATGAGACCCGACCCTGCTTTTGCTACTTCACCTATCTGTGTTCCTGATCGGGATTATTATGATATTACTGTTGATCCAGATATAATTACTTTGGTTGAATCTGATCCTTTTTATGGCTATGAATCTGAAACTGTTGTGGCACATCTTCGTAAGTTAGATGAAATAGCCGCCCTGTTTACTAATAATCTGAGATCGCGCCACTTTTATATACTCAAAATATTTCTGTTCTCATTAAAGGGTGATGCTAAGAAATGGTTTAATTCTCTTGATCCTGCCTGTGTGCAAAGTCCCCAGGATATGATTTATTACTTCTCTGCTAAATATTTCCCTGCTCATAGAAACAAGCTGCTTTGAGGGAAATATACAATTTTGTGCAAATTGAAGAAGAGAGTCTCCCACAAGCTTGGGGGAGGCTTCTCAAGTTACTTAATGCTTTGCCTGATCATCCTCTTAAGAAACCTGAAATATTGATATCTTTTATAATGGACTAACTAATGCTTTCAGAGATTACCTGGATAGTTGTGCTGGTTCTCTTTTCAGGGAAAGAACACCAGATAACGCTGAAATTTTATTGAATAATATGTTGGCAAATGAAAATAATTGGGCACCTCTTGAGCCACCTCCCGAGCCAGCTCCTGAGCCAATTACTGAGCCTATTCCTAAACCAACTCCGAAGAAGAGAGGTGTTCTATTTCTCAGTCCCGAAGATATGCAAGAGGCAAAGAAATCTATGAAAGAAAAAGGTATTAAAGCTGAAGATGTTAAGAATTTACCTCCTATTGAAGAAATACATGGTCTTAATTTACCGCCTGTTGAATAAGTATATGATCTCAATTACTTATTTACTGAAGAACCTCCCGATATCCCGACACAGGTAGTAAAGGTAAATTCTCTCTATAGATATGATAAAGTTGAAGTCCCTCCTACTAAAATTGCTAGTCAGTGCTTGGATGAGTTTGATGACTTTATGTTTAAGCAAGATGACTTTAATGCTTATTTTGGTAGACAATTAAAGCAGGATACTTTTATGATTAAACGCTTGGGTGATTATATAGATAATATTAGAGGTGAACTTAAACTTGTTAGCAAACATGCTTCTATGGTTACCACTCAAGTAGAACAAGTACTTAAAGCTCAGAAAGAAATGCTTGATGAAATGAATAGTAAGAAAAGTGATTATGCTGTTAGAGTGGCTACTAGAACTGGTAGAATGACTCAGGAACCTTTGTATCCTGAAGGCCACCCTAAGAGAATCGAGCAAGATTCTCAAAGAAATAATATTGATGCACCTAGTTCTTCTAAAAGGAAGAAAAAGAAAAATGATAGAACTGTGCAAACTTCTAGTGAACCTATTGCTGAACCACCTGATAATCCAAATGATATCTCTATGTCTGATGCTGAAACACAATCTGGTAATGAACATGAACCTAGTGAAAATGTTAATGATGATGTTCATGACGATGCTCAACCTAGTAATGATAATGATGTAGAAGTTGAACCTGCTGTTGATCTTGATAACCCACAATCAAAGAATCAACGTTATGATAAAAGAGACTTCGTTGCTAGGAAACACGGTAAAGAAAGAGAACCATGGGTTCAGAAACCTATGCCTTTTCCTCCGAAACCATCCAAGAAAAAGGATGATGAGGATTTTGAGCGCTTTGCTGAAATGATTAGACCTATCTTTTTGCGTATGCGATTGACTGATGTGCTCACAACAAATCCTTATGCTAAGTATATGAAGGATATCATTACTAATAAAAGAAAGATACCGGAGGCTGAAATTTCCACCATGCTTGCTAGCTACACTTTTAAGGGTGGAATACCAAAGAAACTTGGAGATCCAGGAGGACCTACTATACCATGCTCCATTAAAATAAATTATGTTAAAACTGCTTTATGTGATCTTGGAGCCGGTGTTAGTGTTATGCCTCTCTCTTTATATCGTAGACTTGACTTGAATAAGTTGACACCTACTGAAATATCTTTGCAAATGGCTGATAAATCAACTGCTATACATGTCGATATTTGTGAGGATGTACCTGTTGTGGTTGCAAACGTTACTATTTTAACGGACTTTGTTATTCTTGATATTCCCGAGGATGATAGTATGTCTATTATTCTTGGAAGACCTTTCCTTAATACTGCAGGGGCTGTTATTGATTGCAACAAAGGCAATGTCACTTTTCATGTTAATGGTAATGAGCATACGGTGCACTTTCCGAGGAAACAACCTCGAGTTTATAGTGTCAACTCTATTGGAAAAATTCCATCGATTATATTTGGAGGTTTTGAATTTCCTCTTCCTATTGTCAAAAAGAAATATGATATACTTATTTTTGGGGATGTCCATATCCCCGTTGAGGTAACATAGTGTTATTCGTAATTTCTCCGGTTCCATGATTATCGGAATGAGTTTGTTAACAAGACTTGATCAACCTTGTTAGTGGATTCTTTTTGATGAGCATGAGATGGATGAAACTAGAAGCACAACCTTCTGTACCCTCTTTATATTTTCTGTTCTTTAGTAGAAATAAAGTAAAATAGTATTTTTCTGTCTGTTTCCTGACTTATCCGTGCAATATAAAAATATCCCGAAAATAAAAGTCCTCAGAATGCCATGCCAATTTAATATGATTTTTTCGGGAATATTTAAGGATTTTTAGTGCAAAAATTACCGCGGGGGAGCTGCCACCTGGTCACGAGGGTGGAGGGCGCGCCCTACCCCCCTGGCACGCCCCCCTGCCTCGTGGGCCCATGGTGGCCCTCCTCCACTTATTCCTGCACCCATCTTCTTCCTCTATCTCGCACAAACCCGAAAAACCAACTCAAGCTCATGTTCCAGCAACTTTTGCTGCGATTTTCGATCTCCTTGCTCAAAGCACCTCTCGCAAAACTGCTTGGGGAGATTGTTCCTTGGTATGTGACTCCTCCATTGGTCCAATTAGTTTTTGTTCTAGTGCTTTATTCATTGCAAATTTGTGCTGCATAGGTGACCATGTTCTTGAGCTTGCATGTCAAATATATATGGTTCCAAGTAGTTCTAATGCTTGATATATGCTCTAGGCACTTGTATGAGTAGTTGCTATTAATCTTATTGAAGTTGGTTCACTTTTGTTTGAAGTTACTAAAAATTTCAGAATTATTTTCAGAGAAAACAATATGCTTAGGAGGATGTTCCAAGGTGGTTCTTCAAGGAAGCAAGGTCCCAGACTTGCAATGCGTGATGGTGACGAGGAACCACCAAGAGACACTCTCGTGAGGCCCTGTGAATGGCCTTCGGAAAATTTTATGAATCAAGTGGGAATTAAAGAAGAATTTTACGCATATGTGCGTAATGCCGGTCTTGAGGACTTTGAAGCTGATAAATGCCCCCAGTATCGTTATCTCACAAGTTCATTTGTGGGGAGGTTTGATTATTCATCTTCGCGTAATTCTCCTTCAGTCATGTTTGACCTTTATGACAAGTCTTATACCATGGACTTAGAGGATTTCACTCATGCATGCAAACTTCCATCTTGGGGTAGTATCAGGGATCCCCCTAAATCTGAATATAGAGATTTTCTTGCTAGAATAATTGTGGGGGAATCTAGAGATATAGCACAGGCCACTATAGGGAGCATTCACTTTCCTGCTATACATTATTTTGCTCTCTTCATTGGTAGATGTATAACTGCTAAGGGTGAAGCATGTCACATGTGTGCCCCTAATCTCAGCATTCTCAGAAGTGCTGTGTTAGGGGACCAAGCTTATCATATGGGAGCCATTGTAGCTCGTAGGTTGCATCTTAATAGACGTAACGGAGATTTCTTTGGAGGAATTTATGCAACCCGCTTAGCTAATTTTCTTGATGTAGACATTCGTGAGGGTGATGTGGAGTTTCCCACTTCTTATTTAGATCTTGATCCTATGTTTTCCCACCAGTTCATTGAGAGGACTGGACCACCTTACCAGTATCGACTAATCTTTGACAGACGGCGTGTGGTCCGTGTTGCTCTTCCTGCTCCTACCTTCTTTGATTTTCAGGCGAGAGGAAGATATATTATTACCAGAGAGGAGGCAGATGAGTACGAGAGGGGAGTGGAAGCAGCCCGACGCCGTGCTGCTGCTCAGCAGGCGGTAGCCGCTGCATCGCAGTACGACCCCAGCTTCACCTACGGATATCAGCCAGGTTATCCCTGGCAATAGACCAACTTAGGCGAAAAGCCTAAGCTTGGGGGAGTACGTATTTCCCATCGACATTACATTCATGTTCACACTCATTGCTAGATGTCGGTGCTCATACTCTTTCATTGTAATATCCATGTTAGTTTAAATTTATTTTTCTAGCTTTCCTCTTGTGTGTTTGATAAACCTTAAGAAAAAAAAAGAAAAAAAATTAGTGTTAGTCTACTTTCCATGCTTGTAGTAGAATTAAAAAGAAAACCCAAAAATATTTCCCGTCCTTCTTTTGCTTGTTGGGAGCTTTCCCGTGTAAATAGTTTTTATTTTTTCTTTTCCTTTCTTTGGGGGTCGAGAAGACTATATTGAAAATGCTTAGTGGCTCTTATATGCATGATTGTTTATTTAACTTAGAGCCCATATTACTTGTCTTCTCTCTTGAGTTGAATGCTTGCAGTTTTCAGCTTAGTCCAATGCACGTGCACTCTTATTATTATACACACCGTTCGGTCGTGCAAGTGAAAGGCAATAATGATGATATATGATGGACTCATTGGGATGAGAAAAGCTGGTATGAACTCGACCTCTCTTGTTTTTGTAAATATGATGATTCATCGTTCCTGATTCAGCTATTATGAAGTAAACATATTTGCAATGACATTTAGAGATTATAGTTGCTTGTGCCATGCTTGATTAGCTATGAGTTATAATGGTTAACCTTGCGTGCCAACATGCTATTGAGATGATTATGATGTGGTATGATAAGATGGTATCCTCCTTTAAATGAATTGAGTGACTCGACTTGGCACATGTTCACGCATGTAGTTGAATCAAATCAACATAGCCTTCATGATATTTATGTTCATGGTGGATTATATCCTACTCATGCTTATATTCGGTGTGAATTAATTTTAATGCATGTTTACGACTGTTTTCGCTCTCTCAGTTGGTTGCTTCCCAGTCTTTTGCTAGCCTTCACCTGTACTAAGCGGGAATACTGCTTGTGCATCCAAACTCCTTAAACCCCAAAGTTGTTCCATATGAGTCCACTATACCTTCCTATATGTGGTATCTACCTGCCGTTCCAAGTAAATTTGTTTGTGCCAAACTCCAAACCTTCCAATGAAATTCTGTTTTGTATGCTCGAGCAGCTCATGTGCAACTATGGCTGCCTATATCTTCCATGCTAGGTGGGTTATTCTCAAGAGGAGTGGACTCCGCTCCTCATTCACGAGAAAGGGCCGGTAACCGGGATGCCCAGTCCCATGATACAAAAAGATCAAAGCAAATCAAAATAATTAAACAAAACTCCCCCTGGGACCCATTGAATGTTGGAGGCACTCGTTGTTTCGAGCAAGCCATGGATTGATGCTTGTGGAGGAGGGGGAGTATAAACCTTTACCATTCTGTTTGGGAACTGCCTATAATGCATGTAGTATGGAAGATACAGCCATCTCATAGTTGTTACGTTGACAGTGAAAGTATGCCGCTCAAAATATTATTTATCTCTATTTCAAAAATCGAGCTCTGGCACCTCTACAAATCCCTGCTTCCCTCTGTGAAGGGCCTATCTATTTACTTTTATGTTGAGTCATCACCCTTCTTATTAAAAAGCACCCGCTGGAGAGCACACTGTCGTTTGCATTCATTATGATTGGTTTATATTGGGTATGACTTGACTGGATCTCTTTTACCATGAATTACAATGTTTAGTCAGTCCTTGATCTTTAAAGGTGCTCTGCATTTATGTTTTGCGGTCTCATAATGGGCTAGCGAGATACCATTTTGTTATATCATGTTATGATTATTTTGAGAAAGTGTCGTCATCCGAGTTTTATTATTATGGCTCGCTAGCTGATTATGCTATTAATATGAGTAATTGTGAGACCTACGTGTTATTGTGAGTATGGTTAGTTCATAATAATTGCTGAAACTTGAATGCTGGCTTTTCATGTTTACAACAACAAGAGCAAACAGAGTTTGTAAAAGTTTTTCCTTTTCTCTTTCAGTTTGTCAACTGAATTGCTTGAGGACAAGCAAGGGTTTAAGCTTGGGGGAGTTGATATGTCTCCGTCGTATCTACTTTTCCAAACACTTTTGCCCTTGTTTTGGACTCTAACTTGTATGATTTGAATGGAACTAACCCGGACTGACGCTGTTTTCAGCAGAATTGCCATGGTGTTGTTTTATGTGCAGAAAACAAAAGTTCTCGGAATGACCTGAAACTCCACGGAATATCTTAGAATAAATAATAAAAAATCCTCGCCAAAGATGAAGACCAGGGGGCCCACACCCTGTCCACGAGGGTGGGGGCGCGCCCCTCCTCCTGGGCGCGCCCCCCTACCTTGTGGGCCCCCTGGTGGCCCTCCGACGCCAACTCCAACTCCACATATTGGCTTTCGAGGAGAAAAAAATCAGAGAGAAAGTTTCATCGCGTTTTATGATACGGAGCCGCGCCAAGCCCTAATCTCTCTCGGGAGGGCTGATCTGGAGTCCGTTCGGGGCTCCGGAGAGGGGGATTCGTCGCCGTCGTCATCATCAACCATCCTCCATCACCAATTTCATGATGCTCACCGCCGTGCGTGAGTAATTGCATCGTAGGCTTGCTGGACGGTGATGGGTTGGATGAGATTTATCATGTAATCGAGTTAGTTTTGTTAGGGTTTGATCCCTAGTATCCGCTATGTTCTGAGATTGATGTTGCTATGACTTTGCTATGCTTAATGCTTGTCACTAGGGTCCGAGTGCCATGATTTCAGATCTGAACCTATTATGTTTTCATGAATATATGTGAGTTCTAGATCCTATCTTGCAAGTCTATAGTCACCTACTATGTGTTATGATCCGGCAACCCCGAAGTGACAATAATCGGGACCACTCCCGGTGATGACCATAGTTTGAGGAGTTCATGTATTCACTATGTGTTCATGCTTTGTTTCGGTTCTCTATTAAAAGGAGGCCTTAATATCCCTTAGTTTCCAATAGGACCCCGCTGCCACGGGAGGGTAGGACAAAAGATGTCATGCAAATTTCTATGTCAACAATGCTCTGCATGGAGCTATTCTAGCTAATTGCTCCCACTTTCAATATGTATCCAGATTGAGACTTAGAGTCATCTGGATCAGTGTCAAAACTTGCATCGACGTAACCCTTTACGACGAACCTTTTGTCACCTCCATAATCGAGAAACATATCCTTATTCCACTAAGGATAATTTTGACCAATGTCCAGTGATCTACTCCTAGATCACTATTGTACTCCCTTGCCAAACTCAGGGCAGGGTATACAATAGGTCTGGTACACAGCATGGCATACTTTATAGAACGTATGACTAAGTCATAGGGAATGACTTTTATTCTCTCTCTATCTTCTGCCGTGGTCGGGTTTTGAGTCTTACTCAACTTCACACCTTGTAACACAGGCAATAACTTCTTCTTTGGCTGTTCCATTTTGAACTACTTCAAAATCTTGTCAAGGTATGTACTCATTGAAAAACTTATCAAGCATCTTGATCTATCTCAATAGATCTTGATGCTCAATATGTAAGCAGCTTCACCGAGGTCTTTCTTTGAAAAACTCCTTTCAAATATTCATTTATGCTTTGCAGAATAATTCTACATTATCTCCGATCAACAATATGTCTTTCACATATACTTGTCAGAAATGCTGTAGTGTTCCCACTCACTTTCTTGTAAATACAGGCTTCACCGCAAGTCTGTATAAAACTATATGCTTTGATCAACTTATCAAAGCGTATATTCCAACTCCGAGATGCTTGCACCAGTCCATAGATGGATCGCTGGAGCTTGCATATTTTGTTAGTACCTTTAGGATTGACAAAACCTTCCGGTTGCATCATATACAACTCTTCTTTAATAAATCCATTAAGGAATGCAGTTTTGTTTATCCATTTGCCAGATTTCATAAAATTCGGCAATTGCTAACATGATTCGGACAGACTTAAGCATAAATACGAGTGAGAAACTCTCATCGTAGTCAACACCTTGAACTTGTCGAAAAACTTTTTGCGACAATTCTAGCTTTGTAGATAGTAACACTACTATCAGCGTCCGTCTTCCTCTTGAAGATCCATTTAATCTCAATGGCTCACCGATCATTGGGCAAGTCAATCAAAGTCCATATTTTGTTCTCATACATGGATCTCATCTCAGATTTCATGGCCTTAAGCCATTTCGCGGAATCTGGGCTCATCATCACTTCCTCATAGTTCGCAGGCTCGTCATGGTCAAGTAACATGAGCTCCAGAACAGGATTACCGTACCACTCTCGTGTGGATCTCACTCTGGTTTACCTACGAGGTTCGGTAGTAACTTGATCTGAAGTTACATGATCACCATCATTAGCTTCCTCACTAATCGGTGTAGTAGTCACAGGAACAGATTTCTATGATGAACTACTTTCCAATAAGGGAGCAGGTACAGTTACCTCATCAAGTTCTACTATCCTCTCACTCACTTCTTTCGAGAGAAACTCCTTCTCTAGAAAGGATCCATTCTCAGCAATGAATAACTTGCCTTCAGATCTATGATAGAAGGTGTACCCAACATTTTCTTTTGGGTATCCTATGAAGATTTACTTCTCCGATTTGGGTTCAAGCTTATCATGCTAAAACTTTTTCACATAAGCATTGCAGTCCCAAACTTTAAGAAATGACAGCTTAGGTTTCTCGCCAAACCACAGTTTATACGGTGTCGTCTCAACGGATTTAGATGGTGCCCTTTTTAACGTGAATGTAGCTGTCTCTAATGCATAACCCCAAAACGATAGTGGTAGATCGGTAAGAGACATCATAGATCGCACTATATCTAATAAAGTACGGTTATGACGTTCGGACACACCATTACACTGTGGTGTTCCAGGTGGCGTGAGTAGTGAAACTATTTCACATTGTTTTAACTGAAGGCCAAACTCGTAACTCAAATATTTTACTTCTACGATCATATCGTAGAAACTTTTATTTTTGTTACGATGATTCTCCACATCACTCTAAAATTCTTTGAACTTTTCAAATATTTCAGACTTGTGTTTCATCAAGTAGATATACTCATATCTGCTCAAATCATCTGTGAAGATCAGAAAATAATGATACCTGCCACGAGCCTCAATATTCATCGGACCACATACATCAGTATGTATGATTTCCAACAAATCTGTTGCTCGCTCCATTGTTCCGGAGAATGGAGTCTTAGTCATCTTGCCCATGAGGCATGGTTCGCAAGCATCAACTGATTCATAATCAAGTGATTCCAAAAACCCATCAGCATGGATTTTCTTCATGCGCTTTACACCAATATGACCTAAACGGTAGTGCCACAAATAAGTTGCACTATCATTATTAACTTTGCATCTTTTGGCTTCAATATTATGAATATGTGTATCACCACGATCGAGATCCAACAAACCATTTTCATTGGGTGTATGACCATAGAAGGTTTTATTCATGTAAACAGAACAACAATTATTCTCTAACTTACATGAATAACCGTATTGCAATAAACATGATCCAATCATATTTATGCTCAACGCAAACACCAAATAACACTTATTTAGGTTCAACACTAATCCCGAAAGTATAGGGAGTGTGTGATGATGATCATATCAATCTTGGAACCACTTCCAACACACATCGTCACTTCACCCTTAACTAGTCTCTGTTCATTCTGCAACTCCCGTTTCGAGTTACTACTCTTAGCAACTGAACTAGTATCAAATACTGAGGGGTTGCTATAAACACTAGTAAAGTACACATCAATAACATGTATATCAAATATACCTATGTTCACTTTGCCATCCTTCTTATCCGCCAATTACTTGGGGTAGTTCCGCTTCCAGTGATCAGTCCCTTTGCAGTAGAAGCACTCGGTTTCAGGCTTAGGTCCAGACTTGGGTTTTTCACTTGAGCAGCAACTTGCTTGCCGTTCTTCTTGAAGTTCCCCTTTCTTCCCTTTGTCCCTTTACTTGAAACTAGTGGTTTTGTTTGCCATCAACACTTGATGCTTTTCTTGATTTCTACCTTCATTGATTTCAGCATCACGAAGAGCTTGGAATTGTTTCCATTATCCCTTGCATATTATAGTTCATCACGAAGTTCTACTAACTTGGTGATGGTGACTAGAGAATCCTGTCAATCACTATTTTATCTGGAAGATTAACTCCCACTTGATTCAAGCGATTGTAGTACCCAGACAATCTGAGCACATTCTCACTTCTTGAGCTATTCTCCTCCATCTTTTAGCTATAGAACTTGTTGGAGACTTCATATCTCTCAACTCGGGCATTTGCTTGAAATATTAACTTCAACTCCTGGAACATCTCATATGGTCCATGACGTTCAAAACGTCTTTGAAGTCCCGATTCTAAGCCGTTTAAGCATGGTGCACTAAACTATCAAGTAGTCATCATATTGAGCTAGCTAAATGTTCATAACATCTGCATCTGCTCCTGCAATAGGTTTGCCACCTAGCGGTGCATCAAAGACATAATTCTTCTGTGCAGCAATGAGGATAAACCTCAGATCACAAATCCAATCCGCATCATTGCTACTAACATCTTTCAACTTGGTTTTCTCTAGGAACATATCAAAAATAAAGCAGGGGAGCTAAACGCGAGCTATTGATCTACAACATAGATATGCTAATACTACCAGGACTAAGTTCATGATAAACTAAAGTTCAATTAATCATATTACTTAAGAACTCCCACTTAGATAGACATCTCTCTAATCATCTAAGTGATCACGTGATCCAAATCAACTAAACCATAACCGATCATCACGTGAAATGGAGTAGCTTTCAATGGTGAACATCATTATGTTGATCATATCTACTATATGATTCACGCTCGACCTTTCGGTCTCAGTGTTCCGAGGCCATATCTGCATATGCTAGGCTCGTCAAGTTTAACCTGAGTATTATGCGTGTGCAAAACTGGCTTGCACCCATTGTAGATGGACGTAGAGCTTATCACACCCGATCATCACGTGGTGCCTGGGCACGACGAACTTTGGCAGCGGTGCATACTCAGGGAGAACACTTTTATCTTGAAATTTAGTGAGAGGTCATCTTATAATGCTACCATCAATCAAAGCAAGATAAGATGCATAAAAGATAAACATCACATGGAATCAAAATATGTGACATGATATGGCCATCATCATCTTGTGCCTTTGATCTCCATCTCCAAAACATCGTCATGATTTCCATCGTCACCGGCATGACACCATGATCTCCATCATCTTGATCTATATCAATGTGTCGTCACATGGTCGTCTCACCAACTATTGCTCTTGCAACTATTGCTATCGCATAGCGATAATTGTAAAGCAATTATTTGGCGCTTGCATCTTATGCAATAAAGAGATAACCATAAGGCTTCTGCCAGTTGCCGATAACTTCAACAAAACATGATCATCTTATACAACAACTTATATCTCATCACGTCTTGACCATATCACATCACAACATGCCCTGCAAAAACAAGTTAGACGTCCTCTACTTTGTTGTTGCAAGTTTTACGTGGCTGCTACGGGCTGAGCAAGAACCGTTCTTACCTACGCATCGAAAACCACAACGATAGTTTGTCAAGTTAGTGCTGTTTTAACCTTCTCAAGGACCGGGCGTAGCCATACTCGGTTCAACTAAAGTTGGAGAAACTGACACCCGCTAGTTACCTGTGTGCATAGCACGACGGTAAAACCAGTCTCGCGTAAGCATACACGTAATGTCGGTCCGGGCCGCTTCATCCAACAATACCGCCGAACCAAAGTGTGACATGCTGGTAAGCAGTATGACTTATATCGCCCACAACTCACTTGTGTTCTGCTCGTGCATATGACATCTACGCATAAAACCTGGCTCTGATGCCACTGTTGGGGAACGTAGTAATTTCAAAAAAATTCCTACGCACACGCAAGATCATGGTGATGCATAACAACGAGAGGGGAGAGTGTTGTCTACGTACCCTCGTAGACCGGAAGCGGAAGCATTAGCACAACGCGGTTGATGTAGTCGTACGTCTTCACGGCTCGACCGATCAAGCACCGAAACTACGGCACCTCCGAGTTCTAGCACACGTTCAGCTCGATGACGATCCCCAGACTCCGATCCAGCAAAGTGTCGGGGAAGAGTTCCATCAGCACGATGGCGTGGTGACGATCTTGATGTTCTACCATCGCAGGGCTTCGCCTAAGCACCACTACAATATTATCGAGGATTATGGTGGAGGGGGGCACCGCACACGGCTAAGAGAACGATCATGAAGATCAACTTGTGTGTCTAGAGGTGCCCCCTGCCCCCGTATATAAAGGAGCAAGGGGGGAAGCCGGCCGGCCCTTGGGGTGCGCCAAGGAGGGGGGAGTCCTCCTCCTAGTAGGAGTAGGACTCCCCTTTCCTAGTCCGACTAGGAAGAGATAAGGGGGAAGGAAAGAGAGGGAGAGGGAGAGGGAAAGAGGGGCCGCGCCCCCTCCCCTAGTCCAATTCGGACTCCTCATGGGAGGGGGCACGCCACCTCCTGGGCTTCTGCCCTCTCTCTCCCCTCAGGCCCACTAAGGCCCAATACTTCCCCGGGGGGTTCCGGTAACCCTTCCGGCACTCCGGTTTTCTCCGAAATCACCCGAAACACTTCCGGTGTCCGAATATAGCCGTCCAATATATCGATATTTATGTCTCGACCATTTAGAGACTCCTCGTCATGTCCGTGATCATATCCGGGACTCCGAACAACCTTCGGTACATTAAAATATATAAACTCATAATGAAACCGTCATCGTAACATTAAGCGTGCGGACCCTACGAGTTCGAGAACAATGTAGACATGACCAAGACACGTCTCTGGTCAATAACCAATAGCGGAACCTGGATGCTCATATTGGCTCCTACATATTCTACGAAGATCTTTTATCGGTCAGACCGCATAACAACATATGTTGTTCCCTTTGTCATCGGTATGTTACTTGCCCGAGATTCGATCGTCGGTATCTCAATACCTAGTTCAATCTCGTTATCGGCAAGTCTCTTTACTCGTTTCGTAATACATCATCTCGCAACTAACTGATTAGTTGTATTGCTTGCAAGGCTTAAGTGATGTGCATTACTGAGAGGGCCCAGAGATACCTCTCCGATAATCGGAGTGACAAATCCTAATCTCGAAATACGCCAACCCAACATGTACCTTTGGAGACACCTGTAGAGCACCTTTATAATCACCCAGTTGCGTTGTGACGTTTGGTAGCACACAAAGTGTTCCTTCGGCAAACGGGAGTTGCATAATCTAATAGTCACAGGAACATGTATAAGTCATGAAGAAAGCAATAGCAACATACTAAACGATCGGGTGCTAAGCTAATGGAATGGGTCATGTCAATCACATCATTCTCCTAATGATGTGATCCCGTTAATCAAATGACAACACATGTCTATGGTTAGGAAACATAACCATCTTCGATTAACGAGCTAGTCAAGTAGAGGCATACTAGTGACGTTTAGTTTGTCTATGTATTCACACAAGTATTATGTTTCCGGTTAATACAATTCTAGCATGAATAATAAACATTTATCATGATATAAGGAAATAAATAATAACTTATTATTGTCTCTAGGGCATATTTCCTTCATACAGCTGGATGTAGGATTTGCTAGACTTGGGTGAGATATTATGCTTCCCCTGTATCCCCAACACCTGATTGCATAACCGGAAAGGTTCGGGAGTTTCATAGGTGGGAATTCTTGTAGCTCTAGTTCTTCTTCCACGGATATTTGGTTTGGGAATGGGTAATCCTCACCAAGTATTCGTTCTTGTTCCGTACCTTGTTGGTTTTATTCTTCTACCTCAATTCTAAGTGGCTTCTCAATTTATGGATATGTGACCATTTCAATTGGAATGCATTCGTTCATTTGGTTCGGATGTGAAGACTATATGTTGCAATTTCAACTCGTTTGATTCAGCTTCAATATTTGTCTGTCAATGTGCTAATGGATGTCAACCTCTTTAGGATGGCTCCTCCAATGCGCATGACTCCGAATCCTGATCCGCTACCACCACCTCCACCTCCGGAGGCATGGCAAGTTTTGATGGCCGCTACCAATGCAAACACGCATCTGATCATGCAACTTCTTCAAGAGCGCAACCAGGGGAACCAGGGTCATGGCAACAATCAGAATCAGTTTGCTACACTCAACCAGTTCCTTGCTAACCAGCCAAAGACCTTCAGCAATTGTGTTGAGGCAACAGACGCTGATGATTGGCTCGTGGACATATGCAAGCATTTTTAAGTGCAGTAACGTCAGGCCTGAGGACTTTGTCAAGTTCGCTTCCTTCCAACTCAAAGACCAAGCTGCAGAATGGTTTCAGTAGTACAAAGATTCCAGAGGAGGCCATGTGATTACCTGGGATGAATTCCGTCAAGACTTTAAAGCTCATCATATTCCTCAGAGTGTGGTTGAAAGCAAGCGTGAGGAATTCCGCAACCTGAAGCAAGGCACTATGTCTGTTTACGAGTACAACAAGATGTTTCAAAAGCTCGCCCATTTTGCTAAGCAAGACGTCCCTGACGAGAAGAGCATGATATACCAGTTCAGGGGTGGTCTCAGAGAAGAAATCCAGCTAGCTCTCGTCCTCTTTGAGCCTAAGAGGTACGATGAGTTTTACAACATGGCAATGAAGCAAGAGATTGCTCAACTGAAGTGCGATGCTTCCAAGAAGCGAGTCAGAGATGCAACTCCTTCTTCCTCAACTCAAGTGGCTAAGCAGCAGAAGTATTGGCTTCCTCCTCCTCCGTTCCGTCAGCCTTATCAGCAGAAGAGCAAAGGTGGCAGTGGATCTTCCCACCCACCCAACCCAGGCTTTCAGAACAAGACTTCGTCTCAAGCTCCAAGGTCAAGTGCTCCGTATCACCGTCCACTCTCGGAGGTCACGTGCAACAAGTGCCAACAGAAGGGTCACTATGCCAACAAATGCTTCAATCAGAGGTGTCTCCCTCCTCCTCCTCCTGTGAGATCGGCAAGTACAGCTGTGGTCAAGCATAACCCCAAGTCTGCTAAGGTCAACTTGATGAATGCAGCTCAGGCAGGGGACTCGTTAGATGTCATCATGGGTAACCTTCCTATTAACGATATTCCTACAAAAGTTCTTTTTGACACTGGTGCATCGCATTGTTTCATCTTGAGACCATTTGTTTCTAAGCATGAGTTGCCTTTACAAGAATTGCCTAGGCAGTTATCAGTTGTTTCTCCGGGTAAATTCATGAATGCAAGCGCTATGGCCCTGGATGTTACTATCACGTTAGGTGACTACAAGTTTCTATCCTCTCCAGTGGTCCTTGGTAACTTGGATATTGATCTTATTCTTGGAATGGACTGGCTTTCTAAGCACAAGGCTCGGCTTGATTATGCTGCCAGGCAGATTCAATTGACTCATTCGTCTGAGGATGTAATTGTCTTTGCCGCTAATGACGATACCATCCGTCTATTTTCTCTCAATGAGAAGGGTGAACTGGATGCCATCTCTCAAATTCCAGTCGTTTGCGAATATCAAGACGTCTTTCCAGAAGAGCTTCCAGGAATGCCTCCGCACCGGCCAGTTGAATTCGTCATCGATCTTGAGCCAGGCACGGAACCTATTTGCAAACGTCCTTACAAGCTTGGACCTGAAGAGTTGAAAGAGTTGAAGAAGCAACTCGATATTCAAGAGTGAATGGGTATCATCCGACCTAGTTCTTCTCCGTGGGGTTGTGGAGTTCTTTTTGTGAAGAAGAAGGATGGAACGGACCGACTTTGTGTTGACTACCGTCCATTGAACAAGAAGACTATAAAGAACAAGTACCCACTTCCCAACATCAACGAGCTATTTGAACAGCTCAAAGGGGCTCAAGTATTCTCCAAGCTTGATCTCCGTATGGGCTATCACCAGATCCGAATTCGTGAGCAAGATATCCCCAAGACGGCTTTCAAAACAAGCTATGGTTCATATGAATACACTGTCATGTCTTTTGGCCTCGTTAACGCTCCGCTGACTTTCTCTCGCATGATGAACTTCATCTTCAATCCCTACACAAATGACTTCGTCTTGGTCTACCTCGATGACATTTTGGTCTTTTCCAAGAACAAGGAAGATCATGCCAAGCACTTGCGTTTGGTGCTCGATAAGCTCAGAGAACATCGGTTCTACGCCAAGTTTTCAAAGTGCGAGTTTTGGCTCGATGAGGTTCTCTATCTTGGGCATATCATCTCTGCCAAGGGCATAGCGGTGAATCCTGAGAAGGTGTCTGCAATTGTGAATTGGGAACCACCTCAGAACGTGAAGCAACTCCGCAGCTTCCTTGGGCTCGCAAGCTATTGTCGAAGGTTCGTTGAGAACTTCTCAAAGATCGCAAAGCCGCTTTCCAACCTTCTCCAGAAGCACGTGAAGTACGTTTGGTCTCCGGAATGTGACATCGCTTTCAACACCTTGAAAGAGAAATTAGTCACTGCTCCAGTTCTGACTCCTCCTGATGAATCCAAACCGTTCGAGGTCTTCTGCGATGCCTATCTTCAAGGTCTTGGTGCAGTGTTGATGCAAGAGAAGAAAGTTGTGGCTTATACTTCTCGCCAGTTGAAGCCCAACGAGAAGAACTACCCCACTCACGACCTCGAGTTGGCGGCAGTTGTGCATGCTCTTTTGACTTGGAGACATCTCTTATTGGGAAGAAAAGTGGACATCTTCACTGACCACAAGAGTCTCAAGTACATCTTCACTCAGCCTAATCTCAACCTCAGGAAGACTCGTTGGGTCGAAATGATTCAAGAGTATAATCCGAGCATCGAATATACTCCAGGCAAGGCCAATGTAATTGCTGACGCATTGAGCAGGAAGGCTTACTGCAACAGTTTGATTCTCAAGCCTTACCAACCCGAGCTTTGTGAAGCTTTCCACAAACTCAATCTGCAAGTTGTTCCTCAAGATTTCCTCGCCAACCTCCAAGTCTCTCCTACTTTGGAAGATCAGATTCGCGAGGCTCAACTTCTTGATGCTATGGTGAAGAAGGTGAAGATTGGGATTGCCAAGAGTCAACCCAAGTACAAGTGCTATCGCCTTGATGACAAGGATACTCTCTTCTTCGAGGATCACATTGTTGTGCCTAAAGGTGACCTTCGTAAAGTCATTATGAACGAGGCTCACAATTGACTCCTCTCCATCCACCCTGGGAGTACAAAGATGTACCAGGACCTCAAGCAGGCGTATTGGTGGACTCGAATGAAGCGCGAGATTGCTCAGTTCGTGAATGAATGTGATGTCTGCAGAAGAGTGAAGGCAGAACACCAACGACCAGCTGGTCTCCTCCAACCTCTTGCCATTCCAGAATGTAAGTTTGACCACATTGAGATGGACTTCGTGACGGGATTTCCAAAGTCCAAGCGTGGCAATGATGCTATATTCGTTGTCATCGACAAACTCAATAAAGTGGCTCATTTCCTGCCTATCAAGGAGTCTATCACTGCAGCTCAATTGGCGGAGCTGTATACCTCTCGGATTGTCTCTCTGCATGGCATTCCACAGTTGATTTCTTCAGATCGTGGCAGCATCTTCACCTCGAAGTTTTGGGATTCTTTTCAGAAGGCCATGGGCACCAACATCCGTTTCAGCACAGCTTTTCATCCTCAAACTAGCGGCCAAGTCGAGCGTGTCAATCAGATTCTCGAAGATATGCTCAGGGCTTGTGTTATCTCTTTCGGTATGAAGTGGGAAGATTGTCTCCCATATGCCGAGTTCTCCTACAACAACAACTTTCAAGCGAGTTCGGACAAGGCCCCATTTGATATTCTCTATGGCCAGAAGTGTCATACTCCTCTTAACTGGTCAGAGACTGGTAAACGTCAACTTCTTGGAAATGACTTGATCACAGAGGCAGAGGAAATGTGCAAAGTAATTCGTGATAACCTCAAAGCAGCGCAATCGCGCCAGAAGAGCTACTATGATAGTAAGCATCATGATTTGGCTTTCGAGATCGGAGATCATGTTTACCTCCGCGTCTCTCCAATGAAAGGTACTCGTCGCTTCGGTATCAAAGGCAAGCTTGCCCCTAGATACGTGGGTCCTTTCAAGATCATCAGCAAGAGAGGCGATCTCGCCTATCAACTCGAGCTTCCTTCCAACTTTGCAAACGTGCACTACGTGTTCCATGTCTCTCAGCTCTGCAAGTGCTTCAAGACTCCTGACCGCACCATCAACTTCGAAGACATTGATCTCCAAGAAGACCTTTCTTATCGTGAGCACCCCGTTGCTATCCTTGAAGAAACTAAGCGCAAGACTCGCAATAAGACAATCAAATTCCCCAAAGTCAAGTGGTCACACCATTCCGACCGTGAAGCCACCTGGGAATGCGAGGATCACCTCCGTTCTGAGTACCCGGTGTTTTTCCAGTCCTAGATCTCGGGACGAGATCCTTTCGTAGTGGTGGAGTGTTGTAACACCCCAGATGTAATTTACCTTATATGTATTCCAACTCTTGCCGTTTCCGGCCTAAGTTATTTTATTTCCTCGGTTTCGGGTTTTTGTCTCCGTGTGTGTTGTTGTCTTTGTCATGCATCTCATATCATGTCATCATGTGCATTGCATTCGCATACGTGTTTGTCTCATGCATCCGAGCATTTTCCCCGTTGTCCGTTTTGCATTCCGGCGCTCCTATCTCCTCCGGTGCCCCTTTATACCTCTTTTCGTGTGTGGGGGTTAAACTTTTCCAGATTGTACCAAGACTTGTCATGCGGCCTTGGTTTACTACTGGTAGACCGCCTGTCAAGTTTCGTGCCATTTGGACTTCGTTTGATACTCCAACGGTTAACCGAGGGACCAGGAAGGCCTCGTTTGTGTTGCAGCCCAACACCCTTCCAATTTGGACCAAAACCCACCAAAAAACCCTTCCATCGTCTAGAGCGTTCGACCACGATCGCGTGGCCGAAAACCGCACTCCATTTAGAGCTTCCTAGCCTCCTCTACCCCTATATAAAGGCCTTCCCCGAAAATTCGCGGATCATTCTACCCCTAACCTAGCTCCTCTTCCACCGCGCCGCGCCGGACACGTCCGGTCCGGCTGGACAAAGTCGTCGCCGCCGCCCGCGATGAACCAGGGCGCGCCATGTGTCCTGGCGGGTCCCCAGTTCGCCGCCTCGCCCGCGCCGGCCCGCCTGGCCCGAGGCCGGCCCTCCCCGCCGCCATCCGGGCCCGAGACCCTGTGCGCCTCCTTGCCTCTCCTTCCTCCGTCGCGCCGCCGCTCGCTCCACTGCGGTCACTGCCGACCATCGCCGGCCGGCCGCACCTCGCCGCCCCACCGCGGCAACCTCGCCGCCCGGCGCCGGCGAGCGCCCCGCGAGCTCCTCCGACGTCCCCCGAAGGTCCGGCCGCCGTCTCCTTCGTCCCCGTCAAGTCCGGCGACGATTCCGGCGAACAGGTCCCGGTGAACCTCGTTTTCCGTGCCCTGCTACAGTAACTCCGGACGGACCTCAGATCTGGAAATATCCCGCGGTTGACTTTTGTCCCGAAACCCTAATTTTCTTGCATATTTTGACATGCCATAACTCTGCATCTGTAGCTTTGATTTGCGCGTGTAGCATATAAAAATGTTCGTCTCGACCAGTACATCATTTCATCTCATTGCATAATTTTCGTTTGAGTTCATCTTGATGCCCGAAATGCTATTGGAAGAGGGCTATGTGAGAAATTTGGCAGATCTGTTTCATCAAATGGCATTTTGTCATTTTTGCCATGTTTAATGTGTGCATGATATGCTCCTGAACTCTACATGAGTTTTGTTATATGACATATCATCTTTACAGAGGTGCTTACCATGTATTTTTTTAATATTTGTGGTGACTAGCACGAGCTTGCAAAGTAGCGTAATCGGTAATGCTGATTTCAGGGACTTAGAATTTCACTAAGTCCTTGTCCTGATTTTGTCGTTATGCCATATGTTCATGTTGTTTCCTAGTGATCCGTGCCTCTTTTGAGGATGATTAGTAAGGATGATTTGTTAACATTGTGGTGCTCTATCCATCCATGTCTTTGTTTGCAATTATGGAGCACCCTAGCTTGAGTCAATCGAGCTCTACTTTTGCTATAAAGTGATCCTGGCAGATTGTTGACATGATTAGCGATTTTGCCGAGGATGTTGCTATTGATCCGTGCATGCTATGTTGTTGTTCTTGCCATGTTTAGCTTCTATGCCATGTCTTCTTGATGGGTGTATGCTTAGTTGGTCATGCCATGCTCTGTAGTGAGTGCATCGAGCTTGTAAACATGCCTACTCGTTAACTGATTTGCATGCTCCAGTTTTTCACTAAGTCTGGAATCTGTTTATGTTTTTGCCATGTTCACATGCTTGCAATTGTATTTTATGATCCCTTTTGGCTCAAGGTCACTAAGGGACTTATATTAAGTGCTTTGAGTAGCTTAATGCCATGACTTTCTTTGCCATGTTAAGTTCCTGTAGCATATAGTTTTCATGCTCTAAACATTGCTTCCTGAGGTTAAATTCCTGACATGCTGTTAATTTCACCAAGTCTGAAACCTGTTATCTTTTGCACTTTTGTCATGCTTGTTTGAACCTGCTATTGAGTGAATTAGCCGTAGCTCAGTGTTCATCTTTTGTCAAGCATCATAAGTGAATCCCTGCCATATATTTTGTTGCCATGTTTGAGTGCAGTAGCTTATTTATCCTGATGCATTTAGGAGGCTACTTGCTGTTTATTGCAGACCGGTGCCATATTTGTTTTGCTTGCCATTTCCAAACCGTGCATCTGATTCCGGTGATCTTTATATTGATTTCGACCGAAATCAACTCCTCTTTCCAGTGGCACTCTTGGATTTCCAAGTTGAGGCCAGGTTCAATCATTCATTTATAAATCATGCATATGCATCACATATCGCATCCCGCATATCATACCATGTTTGCATCATGTTGCTTGAGCAGTGCACGTGGTTGATTGTATTCCTTTTGCTTGTTGTCTTGCTTTGGGTAGAGCCAGGAGATGAGTACGTGAATGAGGAGACCGTTGAGTACGCTTACATGGATCAAGGCAACTTTGAGAACTTTGTAGGCAAGATGACCATACCCTCGATTTCAACCGAAATCACCTCACCTTTCCACCGAAATCACCTCACCTTTCCAGTGGCACTCTTGGATTTCCAAGTTGAGGCCAGGTTCAATCATTCCTTGTCAAATCTTGCATATGCATGCCATATCATGTCCCGCATAGCATACCATGTTTGCATCATATTGTTTGAGCTTTGCACGTGGTTGATTGTGTTCCGTTTGCTTATTGTTCTTGTTTGGGTAGAGCCGGGAGACGAGTTCGTGAACGAGGAGCCCGTTGAGTTCGCTTACGAGGATCAAGTCAACTCTGACAACTTTGCAAGCAAGATGATCATACCCTCGAAATCACTTCTATCTTTGCTTGCTAGATGCTCGCTCTTTTGCTATGCCTATGCTACGATGCCTACCACTTGCTTATCATGCCTCCCAAATTGCCATGTCAAACCTCTAACCCACCATGTCCTAGCAAACCGTTGATTGGCTATGTTACCGCTTTGCTCAGCCCCTCTTATAGCGTTGCTAGTTGCAGGTGAAGATTGGAGATCGTTCCTTGTTCGAACATTGTTTATTGTTGGGATATCACTATATTATCTTATTATCTTAATGCACCTATATACTTGGTAAAGGGTGGAAGGCTCGACCTTATGCCTAGTGTTTTGTTCCACTCTTGCCGCCCTAGTTTCCGTCATATCGGTGTTATGTTCCCGGATTTTGCGTTCCTTACGCGGTTGGGTTATAATGGGAACCCCTTGACAGTTCGCCTTGAATAAAACTCTTCCAGCAATGCCCAACATTTGTTTTACCATTCGCCACCTAGCCTTTTTCCCTTGGGTTTCGCGGACTCAAGGGTCATCTTTTTTTAACCCCCCCGGGCCAGTGCTTCTCTAAGTGTTGGTCCAACTGAGCGATGTCCGGGGCTACCAGGGGCAACTCTGGGCTGGCCTACCCAACGTCTGGATCATCTGAGTGTGCCCTGAGAACGAGATATGTGCAGCTCCTATCGGGATTTGTCGGCACATTCAGGCGGTGTTGCTGGACTTGTTTTACCATTGTCAAGGATGTCTTGTAACCGGGATGCCGAGCCTGATCGGAATATCTCGGGAGAAGGAATATCCTTCGTTGACCGTGAGAGCTTGTGATGGGCTAAGTTGGGACTCCCCTACAGGGATTTGAACTTTCGAAAGCCATGCCCGCGGTTATGGGCAGATGGGAATTTGTTAATGTCCGGTTGTAGATAACATGAAACTTAACTTAATTAAAATGAATCAACCGCGTGTGTAACTGTGATGGTCTCTTCTCGGCGTAGTCCGGGAAGTGAACATGGTGTTGGAGTAATGTTTGACGTAGGTTGTTCTAGGATCACTTCTTGATCATAGTTGTTCGACCGTGCTTTTGCCTTCTCTTCTCGCTCTCTTTTGCGAACAGGTTAGCCACCATATATGCTAGTCGCTTGCTGCAGCTCCACATATTACCTTGCCTTTACCTATAAGCTTAAATAGTCTTGATCACGAGGGCGCGAGATTGCTGAGTCCCCGTGACTCATAGATTACTTCCAAAACCAGTTGCAGGGACCGATGATACCGTTCCAGACGATGTGCTTGAGCTCAAGTGGGAGTTCGATGAAGACTCTCGCCGTTACTATGTGTCTTTCCCAGATGATCAGTAGTGGTGCCCAATTGGGGCGATCGGGGACCGTGTCGCATATGGGGGTTGATCTTTATTTTGGTACCGTAGTCGGACCATGAGTGTATTGGATGATTGTAATGTTATTCATGTATTTGTGTGACGTGGCGAGTGTAAGCCAACTATGTATCCTTTCCCCTTTTATCTATTTACATGGGTTGTTGTCAAGATTACCTTACTTGTGACATTGCTTTCAATGCGGTTATGCCTCTAAGTCGTGCTTCGACATGTAGGAGATATAGCCGCATCGAGGGCGTTACATGCTCCTACGTTGGCCTCGCCCTTCTCCCACCACTGGGCTTGCCCCTGCACCGGTCATCCCTCTAAAGGCAGTGAAACACCCGGATTCTCCAGCGAGCCTGCATCCCGGGACCCCTCAGATAGACACCCGGTGAACCTGCACTACTGCACCCCTAAGATAGACCCAGAGTGCCTCTAGGGTTCTTATCGGGAACCACCCGAATTCTATGTGCGAGCTGGCTATGGCTGCTGGGCATGGTGGCCGATAGTCCGAGGTGGTTGGGGTTCGATAGGTGGTCGTGGAGGGTGTCACTACGCGTGGCGTGGATCTAGAGGTAGTGTGCCAGGGAGTCATATCTGGACAAGATGTTATTGACGGACAGGGAGGAGCCTTGGCAAATGCTCAGCGTGGGCGACGAACATTGCGTGGTGTTGGTGGAGGGCTGTTTGGTTGCCCGGCCGATCCCATGGCTTGGACGGACGGAGAGTGAGGATGCACCAGGTGAAATCTTTGCCTTTGGCTCCTAGTTGAGGCTGGCGGCATCGATGCCTCCGGGGACCACTTTCTTCTTGGATACATCATTGAGGTGTGGTGCTCACCTTTTGCATGAACCACTTTAGGGAAAACTTTAGATCTCGTCGGGTTCGGACAATGGTGGTGCTTTGCGTCATGCTTCCTTTTAGGGCCACCACTCTTGGAGTGGTCGCTGGATTGGGGGGGGGGGTTAGTGGATGAGTGAGGATGTTGCGGGTTTTCGCGTTAGCGACCCATGGAAGATGATGGTGTTGGTGTCGAGGATTATGTGCCAGCGACTATGGGGGTGAGCGATGTCGCGGTCGCGGCAATGGTTGCACTAGTCGGCTCTTCTCTGACGTGTCTGCGGGATTGTCTCGGGTTGTTTATTGCGGTGAAGTCGGAGCTGCGGCGCCTGGACCTAGGTGGTGACGATTACAGGAAACATGTGGTCTATTCGATGATTTTATGCGACCCTAATCTTGCATAGTTCTCCTTCGCAACTCTTCATCAAAATCGGAATTGTGGTGTCCCAATCGTGGGTGGTTGAGTGCTTGGTTTTTTTTCTTGTGGGTGAGAGTGCTTGGTTTGGAGCTTCATTTGTCTTCGACGACCTCTTCGGTGTGGATTGGTTCAGTGCTCGTTTGCGGCGAAATCGAAGTCACTCGCTTGAAGGAAAGGGATGCGATGATGCTTGGGTGGGAAGAAGTGATGAAGATGACGCCAATATTCTACATCGACGAGGCTTTTCTCCGCAATGATGTGTGTGGGCATTATTATATGTGCCGCTCAACGGTTTGCGGCAGTTTTCACTCGATTTTCCCTTAATTAACTCGCAACTCTCCTCTTCTTCTTAATTAATGGAAATCTTTTACCTTTGTCTTTTTTCCTTTACTAGTAAGCTTGCACGTGCAACACACGTCTCGAACGTTGACCAAATAAGATTCACACCTATATGCAATAAAAAAATAGCTTGCAAAATCTTGTATTATGGGTCGGAGAGAGTATGAGTTAAATGGATACACTATATTATGATGTCACTCAAGTTGTTTTTTTTCAAAAGTGGGACATCATTGCGGTCCTCCTTCTGCATAGAGACAATAATATATTTAATCTATTGAATATTCTATATGTTGAAAGAGAATAAGAAATCTAGTTATGATTGAAAAAAGCCTTGCATTATGCTTAGTACATGGAGACATAATCCTACATCTGGTCTTGAATATTATGGTGTAAGCAATTCATAACTAGAATTTGAGGAAAAGAACAAGGGATAGTAGATCAACACATACTTCTTAGATGAGGTTGCTAACCAAATGCTTATGTAAAGTTGCAAATGGCATAGGCATTGATAGTGTATTATGAAAATCCTGACACTCCATCACATGTTGCAAATACTCAAAACACACCCGAATGAGCACTAAAATGGAAAGCAGATATCTCACATAAAAATATCAACGGCATTGAACCAATATTGTGAAGTACAATCCTCTTAACACCAAAAGATCAAAGGGACTTTTTTCACAATCAAAGGAGCTCAGCTCTCTTCCTCATGATTACTGTCAGTTTGCATCAAAAAGCAAGTTGATCCGGAGCAGCATTATGCCACAGTCTCCGGTCACTAACCTGCAGGGGCAGCTTTGCACACAAAAATCAGCCTCTAAGAATAGAAGACACCGTAAGGGACAAAAGGCTTGGCTCGGCTCCTCAATTTCACACAGGAGGCCCATAATGTCTGATATGTTCTCTTTTCATTAGTTCCACATCTCCACCAGTACCTGACAATCATATTGAAAGGTAACATCAGGCCATTCTTTCTCCTTCACAGGTCGTACGTACCACATCCTGGAGAGAAGTGTTTCAGCAACCAGAGAGTTTGGAATATTTGCATACCTCTGAGACGCTGCTATAATGAACTCACCTCTAGTACGTCTTACAATTAACTCCATGGTCGCACGAGCATTGTCACATGAGAATGCCACGTAAACGCTAACTTTGGTAATCCCGGGATCTGGGCGTCTTTACCTCTTATTTAAGCTTGCTTGGACCACATCATTAACCCATTTTCTCAAGTTTTATTGGGCTTCACAACATAGTTTGCCCTATGGCTAGGAATCTATTTTCATGCACCACTGCATTTGAGAATCTGAGAATAAGAATGGATGTTGCTACTAAAAAGCTATAGTTTATGTGTGTTCTGGAAACAATGGTAGTTTTTCAAAAACAAATGCAGTAAGTTTCAGCTTACCATCCTTTGTTTTGATTCTCTCTGCTTAGAGTGGTCTTAACAAATAATACCCAGTAACAAGCACAAAGAAATACAAAGAACTCAATTCACATTGAGTTACAATAATAAGTGCATATTGATAATTTGACAGCATTTCTCATATTAAACTTAAAATGTAGAACCCACTGAAGGAATCTTGTTCCAAACTACAGTCACACAAAAGCAGTAAAACAGGGTTTGCTCCACTTGGCATGGAACATGCAGAGAGGAGTGTGCTATGTAACATTAAAATCATTTATCTCCTGAACGTTACCTAGGAAGTTTTCTTCCAAGTACTGCAGACCGGTCAAGATATCCAACAACCCCTTGATGAACATCGTCAATGTATCTGCTCAGTCAAGTCCAGCTTTGGCAATCAAAACCTATTTATCAAAAGAATGTTAGCCGTAATAACATAAGATCTGCAAATGTAGCTAAATCAGTAGATTGTATATTTCTATAGTCGGCAACAAATGAAGTTGTTCAAGATTCCAAATAGCAAGGCCATAAGTTAACCACTTTTAATATTCAATTTCAGATACGATGTGGGTTGTTGGACCTGGAGTGCCTGTAGCATCTCCAACAATTACAGTTTGGCATGTCACTATGAAATAGAGAGTAGTTTTTCTACACCCAGGCTCGGTGCACCCACGTAAGAAAACGTACCAAAACATTTCAAAAAATTCTGAAACTTTGTGTGAATGATTATCAACAAATGTTATGGGCGCTTGCAAAATTTGGTGCTCAAATAACATTCAAGGAGCTCTCTACAAAAAAACAAATTCACTGAAAATTAGTCAAAATGTAAGTGCACTGTTTGAGCAGATTTTGTAATTTTATCTTTTTTGGAGAGAGCTCCTCCGTCCGAAAATACTTGTCCTAGAATTGATAAAAATGGATGTATCTAAAACTAAAATAGTTCTAGATACATCCATTTCTCCGACAAGTATTCTGGATGGAGGGAGTACAAACAAAGAGAGGCAAGTTAGGTTGTCGTGCTTGTTGTTGTACGAATGTTAAGGAGGATGAAGGCAACAACAACATCTTGGTTCTTTATTTTTAGCTTCAGAGATAAGATACCTTGTGCAACGCAAAAGTGTTTTTCTGTTAGTCCTAGAGCATCGTCGACGCTGTGTGCTGCAAATAAAAACACATCGGAGGTTCTAAAATGACCCAAAGAATCAAAGGATGTGAAAATTGGGATTCATGCATACATATGTCAAGTTGACAAGCTAAAACCAGTCACTTGGATCACAAATACTGTTCACTCAGCTTGAACCTAAAATAAAGAACCAAGATGTTGTTATAATCCATGAAACATGCACATCATACTTCATTATTTTTGAAATCTGCCATTTGTATAGAACATCGGAGCTTAGACCTAAAACTTTACCTGGAGAATGGGGAGGACAGTGCCAACATGAGCATCAAAAGCATCATGGCAATATACAATAGATAACTTGTAAAATTAGCAAGCGCCCGCGTAAACAAATGGCAAACAAAAATAGGTAAAAGGATAGAAACATGTATATGAGAGTACCTATATGCAAGAGTTAACTACCGAACCTCTAAAGATTATTACGCTGTTGGAGAAATATGAAACATGACATTTGTACTGCACTTAAAAATGAACACCCAAAATACGGTTAAAAAGCACATACCTATTGTTGCATCATAGCCCAAACTAAGATTGTCTTGTACCAAGCTTCCCAATAAATATAGTGATCAGGGGAGCCTACAGAAATTCAGGAACAATTAATATATGGATTAATAGGCCTGAGACATTAATGGGAGAGCACATACAGCATATAATCAGGCTGCAAACAAACCAATGAGAAAGAAGTGGAGAAATATCTTTAAGAGGCTAAAGGAAAATCTGATTACATAGAACAGAGTATACACAATGGGAAAATGATCATAATTCACTCTCCTGCAATGTAACAACAGTCCATACACATGTATTCCTCCCAAATCACAGTATCTTAATTTCAGAAACTAATAACCAGTCCAAAAGACATACAAATTATCAGAAAGTCGTCACCAGACTGGCAATCAGATAGAAGATCGAAATGAATTGGTCATGCAACAGACCCTCATTGGAGAAAAGAATATACAACACAAAGGGATATGATTATGCTGAAAAGGAAACATAAATGAGAGGTAGTGCCATCAAGAATCATTCTATGGCGAAGATAGTTTAAAAAAAAGTGACGACCGAGGAAGATTATGTACCCAACTCTGTACCTTCCCAATTCCCTATGGCGAGCGTTGCGTCGCTACTCCTCTGTCGAGCTACTCATTGTTCTGCAGCTTGTTGTCATCTACCTGTGCCTGACCATGATGAAACACTTTTGCAGCCACGCGCATTTGGGTGGCACCTCGAGGCAATAAGCCAAGGGCACAACAGGAGGAGGACGCCGGGATTACGACCGAATAATGATGGTCAACAGCGGCAGTTTGTGCCGATGCTGTGAGTAGAATGGACGATGACCTGCATTTCATTGCTGGATTAAACAGCTCTGAAACAAAAAAAGAGTCAAAATTGAAGCTGTTCCAGGTCTCGCAATGCATCATAGGTTCCAATGTAGGTGTAGGAGGAATTGATAATAACAGGAAACAATGCATATGTAGCAGGTATTGATCTACATAGCAAACATTGTCGTTGCTACCGGTTTTTGTTGCCTGTGTGCACAAAAGTAGCATCCCAAAGATCAGATAGTTAGGTTGTCCTGGCTATGCATCACACACAAAAAATAGTACTGCATATGAATTTTATAAAGTCGTCTTCTAAGGGGCACATACATTGTCCAAATTAGAAAATTAGAACATTTTAGTCTTGAATTAAACCTGCCAAATTAGAAAATTGTCCAAAGAAGTATGTAAGGTAGCGGTGCATTACCTTCAGGTCCTCCAATATACATGTAAAATAATTCTGAAGCTCAAAACCCTAGAAGTATGTAATGATCTCTTGCCGGATTCTGCACGAAAAATAGTGCAAAGCTAAATAAGACTATCTTGAGCAGGTCACAATATAGGGAATATCTTTTTTAGAAGATATAATTTGAATCATCCCACATGAGGTTTCAGCTTGCCAGCTAAGACTTTAAGTGATGTGGATTTTCCAACTCCATTTGTTCCAACAAGGCCGCATATCTGGGAAGACCTTGAGATGGGCTAATTGATCGATTCTATCAAAAAGGATAAGCTTCAGGAGAGATTGGGAAACCTGCAAACAATGAACAACACAAGTTCAGACAAGCAATAGGTGGTGTCTTTCTCAGATCCATCAGAAGGTTGATGATCTCGATGGCATAAAATTGGCATTCTGCACCAAGGATTATAGCGGAAGACAATGTTATAAGACATACGACCGTACTTTCACAAAACAACAGAAGTTCTTCTCTTGTTTAATCAACTGACATGATGTTAGAGACGTATACTGTGTATACCTTGTGCAAATAACACAATCTGCCTCCGCTCTTCCGGGATGAACATGACCTTGAATGGGGGTCTAACATTGTTGCAAAGCTTCCCTGCACCAACAACCAAAACCATTCTGCAATGAACCATTGATTGAGTAATCTAAAAACCAACATTCACATCCAAAATGAACCCAACTCTGCATCTAAAACCAATCTTAAATAAAACAAGAAAAATGCAACATCAAGATCAAGATCTCAGCAATCGATTATTCGAAAGACTGAAGAAGATCAGAAATACTAAATCTCAGTAACCCAATTAAAGGATTTCAAAGGACGCCGCCACCCCGCGCTCACGTCCTTCTGTGGGGCAGCAGATGAAGGCCGGCGGGATGCTCACGCTCTCCCGCCTTCTTGGGGCAGAAGAGGAGAACCAGCGGGGGGCTGCTCACACTCGCGGGGAAGCAGAAGAGGAACGGCGGGGCGGCGTCCGAGGAGAGGATCGGCGGCCGGCGACGGAGGGCGAGCGGAGCGGAGGACCGTGGTGGCGAAGGCGAGGCAGATGGGAGCCAAGAGGAGCTCGTTCCCTTCAAGCTTGATGCCGATGGCAACTACGGGAAGCCGGCAAAGCATCCTCGAGTAGCGGTTGAGCAGCGGGAGGCGGCTGGTGCGGGCGGGGCGGGGGCTAGCGGCGGGT
>NC_041390.1:524590039-524612785 GCF_002162155.2 Triticum dicoccoides | reverse complement strand
CGGGAGGCGACCGGTGCGGGCGGGGTGGGGCGACCGACGGTGAGAATGGGGAGGCAGGGGCGCAACGGTTCCCGAGCGTGGTGGGCTCGAGCGTGGGGGCGAGCAGTTCCCGAGCGTGGCGGGGAGTCTGTTTCGCGAGCGTGGGGCTTAAGTCGTTTCATTAGCGAGGGGATTACGTTTCGTAAGTGGCCAATTTCATTAACGATGGCATGGTGAGTAATTAAAGCATAAAACACGTTTAGTAGGCTGGAGGGATGTAGACCATCGGATTGCAAGTTTCGATGGATAAAATGATTTGGTTCTCCGCCTTCTCATGCTTTTATAGGGAATAGTAGATAGTAGATAAAACACCAAAGAGAGAACGGCGCGCGTTACCTTCCATCCCACTATAATAATCACGCTTCCTTATCGCGGGCAGCCCACGACGTCACGTTCGCCGCTGCCTCCGGGAAAAAAGCGGTTGCCCACGCAATCCGGCGGGAGCGTAGCGCCACGCCCTCCTCGCTTCCCCGCGTCCTTGCTTTTGACCGTCCTGCCCCCAACCGTCGGCCCCCTTCCCCGCCACGCTCCAGGGGTAGAACCGGCACCGCCCGCCCCGCCCGTCCCTCTCTCCCTCCCGTTTATAGGAAAAGAAAAAACATCCCCCGCTGGGCCGCAGCGGCACCACCACCCAAAGCAAAGCGGAGCTGCGGAAGCGCGAAGGGGACGCAAGGGAGCGAAGCGCGGCGCGTCAGCGGGCAAACCCTAGGCGTACGGCGGGCGCCACAGCCCCCCGGCGGGCGGACTCCGCACGGCTCGGCAGCGCGGCTCGGCTCGATTCCGTCGGGCGTGGCCCGGCCAGGCGGCCATGTCGAACAGGTACCGCGATTTCTCCGCTCCCCTAGCTCGCTCCGGGGCCCCGCGGCCGATGATTCGAGCTGGTTTAGACGGCGTCGTTGAGCTTGGAGGTGGAATCGGTGCCTGTAACGAGCGTATCGGTTTTGGGTTGGATTTAGCTTACTGTGCTACCTTCGTGGTGCGCGCGGCCTGGAGGAGACTATGATTTGAGTGAGGTTGCTGCTTTTTTTTTGGGGGTGTGATCTGAGGTAATCGAGCTGGCGCTGGCGTGACAGAGCATGCAATTTCAGATTTCAGTAAGCCTCTGGCCGCTGATGTGGCCGATTTGAACTCCGAGGGGTCATCGCTAATCTCGTATGGTTGTGGCTGTGGTTGTGGTATACTGTGAATCACTATGTGTTGATTGGGTTTTCTATCGAGCCGCCCAGGTTTTTATTGCCGATCAGGGGCTGGTACAAATGCAATGGTACCACGCCTACAATTTAACACCTGGTTGCAATTCAGTTGGCGAAAATGAAGGGGATGGTGACTTCTGTAGAAATAGGACAGTGGTCACGGTACGTACAATTGACAGAAGGGAATGATGGTGTTGGCAATTAATATCTGAATTCCTTATAAGTAAGTGAGAGCAAAATTACAAGGTAACAATGATGTATTAGCGAAAAAATAGACGACAAATGCAAGTTCTGAATACATGAGGCTGCGAGCGACACTTGTCTGGATGATGATCCGCGAGGAACTGATCACCATGATTCCTAGTATAGTGATATGTTCTTATTTGGCTTAGGAGTCGCGTATCAGCACTGCGCGGCTTATGAAAGTGTAGCTTTCAACTAGCATTTTCGCAGTTCCCTTTCTAATTTGTTGATTTTTTTTCTACTTAGATGAGAATCTTTTAATATCGGTGGAATCACTTACAGATTTGTTTGTTGCTTTCTATGTCCATCAGGTCCATTTGCAAGTTCTTTGTGAATGGTGCTTGCTTTAAAGGAGACTACTGCCAATTCTCCCATGACTGGAATGATCAACCAAATGATGTAACATATTAACTTACATATTTAGTAATCTTCTGGTCAATTTGCATTCATAGCCTGCACATTCATAACAGTCTAGTGTTCATCACCGTAATGCTTATTCACGCAGGTCTGCACATTTTACCAGAACGGTGTGTGCTCTTATGGCAGCCGTTGCAGATATGAACATGTTGAAGTTTCTTCTGAATACACCCAACCATCAACTACTGCAGCACTTGCACCATCCAACTCTTATCTGTCATGGTGTCCTCTTTGTGAGGGGGAAATAGATGTGAGCAACCAGACACACAAAAGTTTATCGGTATGCTCTGTGCATCAGTCTACCTGGAGATTTGATGATGAAGATTGCATTCCAGAGGATGGGAACAGCTTGTCATCAGCGCTAACTGCACAAAACCAAGCGCTCCACCCACTTGCTCATCTGCCCATATGCTCTTTTGCCGCAGCTGGAACTTGTCCCTATGGGAAAGAGTGCCCTCAGATGCATGGGGATCCATGCACAACCTGTGGAAAACAGTGCTTGCATCCCTACCGGCCCAGCGAAGGTGGGGCTCATATCAAGCTCTGCAAGAGAAACAACAAACGTCTTGAGACCTTGAAAAAAAGTGAAGAGATGGAATGTAGTGTGTGTTTGGACCGTGTGCTTTCAAAGCCCACAGCAGCGGAAAAGAGGTTTGGGCTTCTACCTGAATGTGACCATGCCTTCTGTATCACATGCATTAGGAAGTGGCGCAGCAGCTCTCTTACATCTTCTATGGATATCGACTCTACAGTCAAGGCTTGTCCAATATGCCGCAAAGTCTCGTACTACGTCATTCCTAGTGCTACATGGTACTCCTCGAAGGAGGAAAAACAGGATATAATTGACGGTTACAAGGCCAAGCTCAAGTAAGATTCCTTTTTCTTCATTTAGTCTTACCATGATGCCCGTCCTTATGTGGTCAGTATGGATTTTTACTTTTTGAGATGGAAATAAGGAAATTCTTAAGTTAGTAACAACAGATCGAATGGTAGCATGCATCTCACTATATAATCTTTAAGTTAATAGTACCTCAGAGAAAATTTCATTTGTATGTTCTTCAGAGTAGATGTCGATTCATGTTACATTTGTCTAAGCCACAAATATGTTATTGCAGGTCAATTGATTGTAGGTACTTTGACTTTGGAAGGGACACTTGCCCCTTTGGTGGTCGATGTTTCTACAAGGTATACATATGCTATCTTGTTTCCGATTTAAATCTATCATCCCGTATACATCTTATATAATGTGTGAATTATCAACTGAAACTTGACTAGTGCCCCAGAGTGATATTTTGCCCGTTGTTACCTTCTCATACTTAATGTGCAGCAGCAGTTCCGAATGAAGCCTAACTAAAATTCTAATGGCAGTAACTTCATAACTGCTGATGATAAGTTGTGCAAATAATTTACCATAGTTTGAACTTTGAACTAGCGCCTCTACTCTACATAAGACCGGCAATATTAAGTGTTCTGCAATCAGTGCTAGCTTAGGTGACGTGGAACGTTGAGAAGATAAGCTAAATGGTGTGTTCATCAAAGCCATGCTTTGTAAAATAGTGACTGTCAGATGGCCTCGGAATATAACCATTGTAATTTGACTCATGTAATGAACTGTGCAAAATAATACTCCCTCCGATCCGAATTAATTGACGCAGGACATTGTATAGAGGCCGCGTCAATTAATTTGGATCCGAATTAATTGACGCAGGACATTGTATAGAGGCCGCGTCAATTAATTTGGATCGGAGGGAGTAACATACATAGTGGTTCTCTTCTCCTTCCTTTCTATATTAGTCAATTGTCTGTTTTCCTACGCTATTTGCTTCTTCGGTTTGACTCGTGCAGTACTGTATGTTCTCCAGCATGCCTACACCGATGGGCGCTTGGAGGAGCCGGCAACGGTGGCTGTGCTTCATTTTCATGCCGACAATGGAAGTATAGAGCATGCAAGAAATATTGGGTTGGTACTCTCTATTGGTGGTCTTCTCTAATATAATGTATAACCTCTGCTTGCTTTCTGATGGAAAATTCTGATATGTATAACCTGTGCTTGCATATCCGATGGAAAATTCTGTTCCAACATGTAGATTGGCGTACTTGCTCAGCCGGTTACATCTATAGGTAAAGACATGAAACCATGCATCTCAAATTAAGGTCTGTTTTGGTTGGATGCAGTTCTTCCAATACCGTTCTTCCATAACTAAGCTGAGGTTGCAATCATCTGACCATGCACTTCTGAATTTTGTTTTGCGCTGAACAATTCAAAACATCCAGAAGGAAGCAGTTGAGAAGAGAAGTACGTACTTACTTAGGGAGCCATAACTTTCTCTCCCGCTGGTGGTTGCTGCCAACTTATAATCCACAGGTAGTCAGCTGCTGTAAAAGCAGAGGGTTCCTGACCGTTGGATCATGTCTTCTCAAGACTTTCGTGGTTCTTACTCTTCACTGCTGAATGCAGAAACTTCAGTTTGCCGCCGTAAATCTCCAAAAAAGTTACAAGACAACTGTAAACCTAACGACAGCGGAGATGTCATGCCTCAGATCATCACGGGTTCCTTGTCATGAACAATCATTGTGTTGTCTTTGGGCTAGGAGTTCTCCTGTCGAACATGAGAACTTCACGTCGTTACCTTGCCCGTGTACGGAAGGCACTGTATATACTCGTAGTGGTACATCCTGTCCGTTTCTCGTCCATGGAGTAAATAATTTGTTCAGGCTATACAGGTAGAACAGTGCAACGCAGATCCTTCCATACGTGAATTTATGCTTTGGCCCGCGGGTTGAAACCTGCAAGGTCTCGGTGGTACTTGCAGTGCAGGTCCCATCTAGATATTTACACGAATTGTGCAAAACGAATTTGACCTGAACTTCGTTGTCCTTCTCAGTTCATTTCCTCGTTCCTAATTTTCATTGTAAGTTGTTCGAGATATCAAGTAGTTAGACCGTAGCTTCATTTCCCCGTTGCTGCCTTGTGCGGGCGAGTTTACTGGGAGGAAATCAATCAATGTGAATTGTCTAAATCTAACAGGGAAAACACTGAAAGCGTCTTGTAACTCACACGTACCGCTTTCGTCTGTATCTCACCACCTACCTTCTTCCATGCCAAGGCTGTAACCGGACTATGTATCTTTCTACGTGTGCAATCGATCGATCGTGCGGAAGAATGTGCTTGATTCAGGTTCGTAGCAGCTAGACAGCCCAGCTTGATTCTCGCGGAGACAAATTTATAAGCGCGGAAATAAACGAGCAACAGAACATTGAGGGGAGCAATAAGATGAGGAACTCCTAGGCTCCTGGTCCTAGATGGTACTACTGGTAACAGGTCACTGTCTTCAGGTTCGTTGCCTATGAACATAGGCAGATGGGGGCAAGTCGAGCAAAGAAAACAAGAACTGAAATGCAAACAATGAAGAAAAGATTAACACAACACACACAAACACACGAGAGACCGATTACGCGGCACCGGAGATACAGAAATAGAACCACCATCCAATCTTTATTCATAGAACCAACGACACACGAGACAGAAATAATACACGCAGCAATGTATGATACAAAAGAATATTAAGCAACGGAGTAACGCCCACGCCCCACTCAGACGAACACAACACAACACAAACCATCACTACTCGTTACTACTGCTCCCCCTAAACTCAGAAGCGAAGTGACCGTCGCCGCCGGACGAGCGACGACGCACCGCCACCGCCGCCACCACCACCACCAGCTCACCGCCTACTGTGCGACGAGCAGGGACAGCACGGCGGAGCAGGCCACGGCCAGCGCCGACGCGGCGGCCCTGGCGGCCGCGCCCGTGACCGGGGCCGGCGCCGGCGGCATGCTCGCGTCCATCTCCTGCGCGGACGCCGCCGCGAACAGCAGCGCGGTCACGGCCACGACCACCACGGCTGCGCGAGACGCCATTGCTGCTGGGATGCGAGACGGCGAGGCTGGCTTGGCTTAGCTGCTAAGGTGGTATGTCAATCAGAGAGGTGGGGAGTGCGGTGCAGTGCTGCTTATCGCTTAGCGGTGGTGAGAGTGGGGGAGGCACCGGGAGGGGTATATATGGAGGCTTGGCGCGGCGGTATGGGGTGGGAGGCCGCGGTCCCGGCGCGCGCGACGCGTGGGTATCGCCGCGCGACACGTCGGGCGCGCCGATGGCGGAGGTGGCGCGAGCGCGAGGCGGGCCGGTCGAAGTCTCGGCGCGCGCACGCGATTCCTTCGGGGCTGACGCCCACGGCCCAACCGGCGTGACGCTGGCGCCGCAACCAACCGCGGCGCGCGCGTTTCCTGCACGCCTCCCGGGCCAGCTAGGCCAAGGCCGACATCGTACCGGTCGGTCGGCGTGCGCGCGTGGTGAGGCGTAGCTGCGTACGCTGGGTTGCCTCTCGCGCATGGCAATGGCAGGTCGCCGTAATTCACATGATTATCATCGGTGGCCGTTGAACTGTTATTTTTCTCGTCAAAATAATTGCGGCGACCACTCGGTATGGTGAGACTTTCCGCGATACGTTACGCCTACGCTGGAACGTTGCGATCACGGTGTGGCACGATGTGCGGTCGTGCAGATGTACCGGCTCCGCTACGAAACGTGCCACGGCCACATGCGCCGTGTGGAACGCTCGGAAGTCTTGGCGTAAGCGCCCTGCATCCACTCCGTGTACTTTCTCTGTTTCCAAATACTCGTCGTAGAAATGAATGTATCTAGAACTAAAATACATCTTAGATACATTCATGCTTGTGATAAGTAATTCGGAACGAAGGGAGTATTATATACCGAACGAACGCATGGACGACGACGACCGGACCAAGGCCGGGGCGAACGTTCCGACGGACCGATCCGCCAAGTTGCAGTGCTCTTCCACGCGAGGTCGGCACAGACGCTTGTCCTGGCGGAGATGGCACGCACGCCACGGACTTTCCCGCCAACTTGTGTGTCGCATGCAGTTTGCAAGTGGTTCCAAGCAAGGTAGGCGCCAGTGGAACATGGCACGGCCGTGCTCACGTATTTTTCATCTTCTTCGACGGAGACCGAGGACGAGGAGGGCCGACCAAACGTGCAGTACCCTGAGGCACGCCCGTCACCTGTATTCAATTCGTGGAACTGGAACCTTCAGTTGGAAGAGCCAGGGGAGGTAGCCATCGCCATCGCCCTGGAAGAATCTTCTAGGTGCACCTAAAGCCCGACCGGCAGGCCCGTTCGTTTTGTTCTACGGTTAGTCCCAACGGCAGCTCATCCGCCGGCCCGCCGCTCGGTTCGCTGGCGGAATAATTGTGTCTTCCTACGAAGATGTGATTTTGAAATGATCCGGCTCACGTTGTTGGTCTGCAGAATATATGCGACGATATTTCTTCGGGATTTTGTGCTCTGGCCGTCTCGCGTCGCACGCAAGGCCGGAACCGTTCGATGAATCTGGGTGGGAGCCGCAAGGATCCGAGACGTCTGAACGGGCCAGATCGATCGGCGCCGCCGTATGTAGTACGCGGTATCCAGCTATCCATCGTTTGATTGCACGGACGGACACGATGCGGCGAAAGGGAGTGCTCAGCTGAAGGGAGGAATGCTGTCAGTTCGGCGGTTCGTCGACATGGCAGCTGCCACATTCCCATTTTTTCGAGGGACTAGTCGGTCGACCGGTTCTGCCGCCTCGGCGGCTACATACAGATTACAGAGATCGGTCCGTTTATTATTATTATTATTATTCAGTGATATTTCCGTGTACGTTCTCCATTCGCTTTATTTCCCTGGGGAGAGCAAAGCTCCGTGTGACAGTGTCACGTAATTTTGCGGTGGCCGTGCCCCGCGGATGATCGCCGATTGCGGCCTGGAGCTGCGGGTCACCGTGGTGCGACATCACGGCCAGCGCAGACGACGTGGGCGGTGGACGCCGAGGCGGCAACGACAAGGGGCTAAACAGAGGTGGTGGACAAAGAAAGATTTTGAGACAATGACTGGGGGCGGAGATGTGGGCGGGCACATCCGCGTGACGATTATTACAGCAACATGACACGATTATTGCAGCATCAACAATGAATGATTAGAAGAACAGTGTTATCCTCTAACCATCAGAGTTCAAGTCTCAGATTTGACAATGGTGCCCACATTTTCTGGATTTATTTCAGGCCTTCCGGCAATGTATGTTTAGTGGGAGGAGACGTTCCAGTTGACTAGGAAGGCGTCTGTGGTGACTTCGTCAATCTCAAGATGATGCGCCGGCTTAGTCTCTCACATGTGCTCATAGGGGTAGGGCGTCTGTGACGGAATTGTCAATCTGAAGATGATGTGCCGACTCAGCCTCTTCGAGGTGCTCACAGGGGCAGGAGGGATGTACGTGTGTGCGTTCATATGTCTGAGTGTATGTGTGTATGTATATTGTGTTAAAAACATACATATTAGTACATCTTAGTTTGCCGTGGATAAATGTGAACAATGCAGAAACGTCCGTTGTGTCGAGTGGTATGTTTCTTGATTTTGTGTCATTGCCTTGGCGAGATGGGTCGTCACTCATGTGTATTGGTTTACGAGCGTGTTCGTGGCGTGGTGTGACATTAATGGTATGAGCTATCTTTTTCAATAGAGAACTTTTTTCTGTAATGGATATATCTATTTGAACCATTCGGTGCCGCTTTTTATTTTATGATGTATCTACTTTGTCTGATTTAGTGAGATGATGCCTATTGTAAACTGTAAAGATACGGCTTTTCAGAGACTGGTATGGCGTTCTTCTCTAAGATGTCATTTGTTCTCCTCAATGAACTTGGCTATTGTGAACACTTGTTTAGGGGTCATGATGGACATTCTTCTCTAAGATGTCATATGCTCTACTCAATGAACTTGGCTATTGTGAGCACTTGTTTGGGGGTCATGATGGACCTTGTGTAGTTGTGTTTGCTCATGGAAGTGCACATTCCTCGCATTATGAGGATTTCTTAGGTGATGATGCAAAACAGGGTTTTGTGTGTCCTTTTGCTCGGCCAATGGAACTGGTTTGAGTGCTTCCATTTGGTCTTTATAGTGTCTAATCATTTCTTGTTGTAGGGGTAATTATCTGATTGAACTCTCTTGATGGAGATGTGACGCATATTACCAGTGTTGAGTTAAGACCTGGTAGATTTAGAACCCTTTGTTCCCCTAAAAAAAGATTCAGAGCCCTTTGAATGCCACTTGGTCGTGGATGCTTGGTGGTACGTACCTCTAAGGGTCCTTCATATTTTTGGTCACTCGACTCTCCATGCCCAATTTAACTTATTATTATTTTGGAAGCAAAAGCCTTTCATCAATTCTTTATTTACTTTTTGCACCATGTCAAGCCGATGCAATCACAAAATAGTTCACATGCTGTGGAGTTACTTTACCTATGCAATAAACTTCATCATAATCATGGTTTTCATTTAATGTGTTTTAAATGAAGAGACACACTCGCATCGGTCATCGCTTTGTCTAGTACATATTATATGTTGGTCATCCCCATGCCTAACTTTACAAGCATCAAAATTGATAAAATCATGCATCACTTCATCTTGAATGGAGATGACTGCGAGATCGTCAGGGATGCCTAGTTGCTTGCGAACTAGAAGATCGTGCGCCGTCCAAAAGTGATTGGTGGCTTAGCATCGATGACCTTCACTGGTTCGGGAGAGCTCTTGGGCTGCAATGGCCATGGCTTTTGTGGACCGACCTGACAGACTGTGGTGGGGTCTCAGCCCCCATGCAATGCAGTGGAACTTATTCAGAGTATCCACATCCATCATCATTGGAGACAGTAAAATGTCATTGTTTTGGCATGACACCTGGTCCAGAAGCATCCCTCTTTGATATTTTTGCCTGCAACTCTTCGATATTCCGACATGTAAGAGTAAGTCAATCTTCAATGAGTTGCACAAGGACAGCTAGATTTGGCTGGTGAAAAAGTTAAACAGATTAGCGCAAGTGCATTATTTCATTTACTTGGTGTCTATCATCACGGTGACTCTATGACAATTGAGGCCGAGCACCATAGCCTTGCACTGAAACACTGGTGGGAAATACTCCTCCAACTCCGCCTATGCGGCCCAATTTAATAAGTTCTTCATGGAAACGACTTGTAAAGCCCACACGAAACCAAAATGTAGATTATTCTTATGACTTATCCCGCACACAAAAGCACACATAACCATGTGTGAGCAAAGCTTGTTGCCGTTCTAGGCCTCCTTCTGAACGAAGCAAACTTGTTTAACCCAGGAGCTTTTAGAAGTCGGGAAGTCATCGACGAGACCATATAATGTTGGCGACAACAATCTATATAGAAAATTGTTGCCTCGGAGAAGAAAACGTCAGAGAGGGCCCGCATAACGCCCCAAGTCCGACAAGACAACCAGTGAACACAACTCTCACACGCTCCCCGGCGAGGTTGAAACTAACGAACCTTCATCGGTCGAAACTGGAACCAGGGGACCAATATGCACATTAGCGTCATCTGCTTTGCATGACAACGCCACCGAGACAAACCTGCAGAAAAAGAAAAAAGAACAATATGAATAAGTAGATCTGGGGACACACCACTATCCACATGCCTCCCACCGATACCATGAAGCACCATCACAACGAGAACGAGGCTGAGAGGACTTACTTCATGCCGACGGTGGCGCCATCGCCTCGCCACCAACGACCGGGGGACCAAATCTAAACTAATCTCACCCTACCAGGCTACCACCATCGGTTTGAAAGAGCGGGTTCCAGGCGCCCTACCACTGCTGAAGCGACGGACGGAGGGAGAGGGGGTCGTGATCTTGCGGCACCGTCGCCCTAGCTCCTAGGGTTTCACTGGAGAGGGAGGGAGGAGAAAACACTTCGTTCCCCTTGCTACGGATTTCGATCGATTGGATCTTAGTCAACCGCCGCATCTTCACTAGCGAAATAATTACGTATATCGACATAGGCCACGTCGCAGCCGAGGACATCATCCAAAGTAGCATGACTATCCATCTGAACCCCGAAATGTTATCCAAACTTAAGACTAGTTCTTGTGCCTTTTTGTCTAAAGGTTTCGACATACCCATGTCAAAACATGGCCACTCTGTATGTATTATAAAACTTTATTCTTGATGAAAAGGCAGCTTAGTCTATGATAGACATGTACTCTTTACTTCGGTGTCAAATATATATATAAAAGAATTATTCACAGCTCATCAAGAGAGGCCCTGTTGGCCGGTCGATATATCCTCGCGGATAAGCCCCCCCTTCTCCTAGCTCTTGCCGTCTGCTCGAAGAAAAAAAAGGAGCTCATCTCTTTGTATTTGAGGAAGAAAATGTAAGAAGTTCCTTTTCTCTGGGAAGTTTTCTGCCAAAGAATAACTGAGAGCAAGAAGCCCATTCAGACTTTGTTTCAGCAAAGGTAAGCCCATCAAGATTGCACCCGGAAAAAGAAAAATCAAGATTGCAGGGCAAAGAGGTCCGGCTACCTACTACGTGCACTGTATGACATGATCCTGAGAGTTCCCGGCTGGAATCAGTGCATATCAGCATATGTTACAGGGTGAGATGGAACCAACGCAATTATGAACAGACAGATACTCCAATGATCGGATGAGCTACTATCCACAACTCTAACCAAAAGAAATTCTCCAAGAGATGGAGGGAGAAAGAAGCCAGCATCTGATGGGAAACACACAGCCAGGTGTCCTTCTGCCAGGTGTTTTTGGCAGCGGCGCAGGAGACGCGAGATCATTGGCGTTGGCGAGAACGTGGCGTCGGCGGACCCACGACAGCACGGACCATCGATTGGCGCTCGGCCAGCCAAGGCCCCCCTGCTGGCTGCCTGGTTGCACCGCGGGTTTGAATTGGCTCCGCGTACTTATTTTTTGCACGCTTTGCGCAACCAAAAAGAAGTTCTTGTGTTTTTTTTTGTGTTACTATAACGGCAAATGGTCGACTTGTTTTTGCCAGCTAGAAACATGGTGTTGCAGGTGCGCACGACAAAAGCTACAAGTTCCATCCATCCAGACCAGCACAAGTACAACGGAATACCTGTTTCTTTTTTCTTGTATATAAGAGGTACAGTGAAATGTCTGGATAAGCAGATCGTGGGGAATGGAAGTCTTTTTTTTTTGCGGCCAAGGCCTTGTACAATGAAACGTGCTTAGAGAGATGTTTAGAAAAATAAATCGGATTTTTCTAAAGCACCGGTGCCTATTTCTACAGGAAAGACGCTTAGTTAAGCGTCTATCCTGTACAAATAAGCACCGGTGCTTAAGAAAAGTCCGGTTTATTTCTCTAAGCATCCCCCCTAAGCACCTTCCATTGTACAAGGCCTGATGGGAAATGGAAGAGAAGGCCAATTTGACTCCCGGGCTCAGCTGCACCCGCTCTGACGAAAAAAATCAAAACAAATACTAGAAAAATTCAATTTTTTTGTGTGGTAGATAATTTGATGAATGAGGTTCGCTGCAAATTTCAACTCGTTTGGACATTTGAGCAGCTCTCTGCAAAAAAGACAAAATCAGGGTCTGTAAAAAGTTTATTGTTCACGAACTGTTTTGACCCGATTTGTCTTTTTTGCCGAGAGCTGCTCAGATATCCAAATGAATTGAAATTTGGCTTCATGTTACTTATCCAGTGCAGAAGGGAGTAAATCTCAGGAAATTTCACTAAAGAGTTTGTCTTGCCTTATCAACCCGTTTTGGTTCCCGCGTGATTGCCTTATCACCTCTCATTGCACTAACTATGTAGAAGAAAAGATTATGGCTTGTAACGACTACCAACAGTGGCGGGAAAACATAAAATATGACTGTTTCGAGGGTGCAAAAGTAAGAAAAAGGACTCAAATCTAAGCCCTCCCCTCGAAAACATATTCGAAATTGGTCCAAGCACAACAACATAGTCGCTGATCGAAGGCATTTTGGTAAGGCATTTTGTCTAAGTGCCTCAAATTCGTGTTTAAGGAGGCGTTTTGAACAGTTTGCCTTAAAATCATCTCTAACATGAGGCATTTTTGGGAAACGCCTCAGACTGTATGAGTTTCGGAGGTACTTTCAGAAAATGCCTCGGACTGCATGAAGCTTTGGGGGCATTTTCAAGGAGTGCCTCGAATTGATAGAGCTTTTGAGGCTATTTTCAAAAGCACCTCCTAATTGATTGATGCGTTTCTCAAAATCATCTCAAAATTAGAGCTTCGACTCCAACTTGCAGAGGTAGGTTGCCCGTGGGGTTGTTGCAACGCCGAAGGCACACAGAGGACCTGGACAGCTTGGCGGCACCGCGGTTTGAGTACTTAAGGCGATGCTAAAACGCCAACGTTTGAAAGATTTTCGAGGCATTATTGGAAAACACCCCAAAGTGTATGAGCTTCAGAGGTACTTTCGGAAAATGCCTCGGACTATATGGAACTTTGGGGGCATTTTTTAGGAGTGCCTCAAAGCTTTTGAGGCTATTTTCGAAAGCACCTCCTAATTGATTGATGCGTTTCTCAAAATTAAATATTCGACTCCAGCTTGCAGAGGTAGGTTGCCTGTGGGGCTGTTGCTGTTGGGGAACGTAGTAATTTCAAAAAAATTCCTACACACACGCAAGATCATGGTGATGCATAGCAATGAGAGGGAAGAGTGTGATCTACGTACCCTTGTAGACCAACAACGGAAGCGTTAGCACAACGCGGTTGATGTAGTCGTACGTCTTCACGGCCCGACCGATCAAGCACCGAAACTACGGCACCTCCGAGTTTTAGCACACGTTCAGCTCGATGACAATCCCCGGACTCCGATCCAGCAAAGTGTCGGGGAAGAGTTCCGTCAGCACGACGGCGTGGTGACGATCTTGATGTACTACCGTCGCAGGGCTTCGCCTAAGCACCGCTACAATATTATCGAGGATTATGGTGGAAGGGGGTGTTGGAAATATGCCCTAGAGGCAATAATAAATTAGTTATTATTATATTTCCTTGTTCATGATAATCGTTTATTATCCATGCTAGAATTGTATTGATAGGAAACTCAGATACATGTGTGGATACATAGACAACACCATGTCCCTAGTAAGCCTCTAGTTGACTAGCTCGTTGATCAATAGATGGTTACGGTTTCCTGACCATGGACATTGGATGTCATTGATAACGGGATCACATCATTAGGAGAATGATGTGATGGACAAAGACCCAATCCTAAGCCTAGCACAAGATCATGTAGTTCGTATACTAAAGCTTTTCTAATGCCAAGTATCATTTCCTTAGACCATGAGATTGTGCAACTCCCGGATACCGTAGGAGTGCTTTGGGTGTGCCAAACGTCACAACGTAACTGGGTGGCTATAAAGGTACACTACAGGTATCTCCGAAAGTGTCTGTTGGGTTGGCATGAATCGAGACTGAGATTTGTCACTCCGTGTAACGGAGAGGTATCTCTGGGCCCACTCGGTAGGACATCATCATAATGTGCACAATGTGATCAAGGAGCTGATCACGGGATGATGTGTTATGAAACGAGTAAAGAGACTTGCCGGTAACGAGATTGAACAAGGTATCGGGATACCGACGATCGAATCTCGGGCAAGTATCGTACCGCTAGACAAAGGGAATTGTATACGGGATTGATTAAGTCCTTGACATCGTGGTTCATCCGATGAGATCATCGTGGAACATGTGGGAGCCAACATGGGTATCCAGATCCCGCTGTTGGTTATTGACCGGAGAGTCATCTCGGTCATGTCTGCATGTCTCCCGAACCCGTAGGGTCTACACACTTAAGGTTCGGTGACGCTAGGGTTATAGAGATATTAGTATGCGGTAACCCGAAAGTTGTTCGGAGTCCCGGATGAGATCCTGGACGTCACGAGGAGTTCCGGAATGGTCCGGAGGTAAAGATTTATATATGGGAAGTCTTGTTTTGGTCGCCGGAAAAGTTTCGCGCATTATCGGTATTGTACCGGGAGTGCCGAAAGGGGTCCGGGGGTCCACCAAGGGGGTCCACCTGCCCCGGGGGGCCACATGGGCAGTAGGGGTGTGTGCCTTTGCCTATATAGGCCTAGGGCACCAGCCCCAAGAGGCCCATGCACCAAGAGATAAGGGAAAGAAAGAGTCCTAAAGGGGGAAGGCACCTCCTAGGTGCCTTGGGGAGGATGGACTCCTCCCTGGCCGCACCCTTCCTTGGAGGAAGGGCCAAGGCTGCCCCCCTCTCCCTTGGCCCTATATATAGTGGGGGGAAGTGAGGACAGCCACACCTAAGCCCTGGCGCCTCCCTCTCCCTCCCATGACACATCTCCCTCCTCCCGCAGCGCTTGGCGAAGCCCTGTTGGAATCCCGCTACTTCCACCACCACGCCGTCGTGCTGCTGGATCTCCATCAACCTCTCCTTCCCCCCTTGCTGGATCAAGAAGGAGGAGACGTCGCTGCTCCGTACGTGTGTTGAACGCGGAGGTGCCGTCCGTTCGGCGCTAGGATCATCGGTGATTTGGATCACGACGAGTACGACTCCATCAACCCCGTTCTCTTGAACGCTTCTGCGCGCGATCTACAAGGGTATGTAGATCCACTCCTCCCTCGTTGCTAGATGACTCCATAGATAGATCTTGGTGACACGTAGGAAAATTTTGAATTTATGCTACGTTCCCCAACAGGGGGCACCGCACACGGCTAAGAATATGATCACGTGGATCAACTTGTGTGTCTAGGGGTGTCCCCTGCCCCCGTATATAAAGGAGCAAGGGGAGGAGGCCGGCCGGCCCCTAGGACGCGCCAAGGAGGAGTCCTCCTCCTAGTAGGAGTAGGACTCCTACTAGGAGGGGGGAAGAAGTGGGGAGAGAGAAGGAAAGGGGGGCGCCGCCCCCCTTCTCCTAGTCCAATTCGGACCAGGGGGGAGGAGGCGCGCGGCCCACCCTGGCTTCCCCTGTCTCTCTCCACTAAGGCCCATATGGCCCATTACTTCTCCCGGGGGGGGGGAGGGGTTCCGGTAACCCTCCGGCTCTCCGGTTTTCTCCGAAATCACCCGGAACACTTCCGGTGTCCGAATATAGCCGTCCAATATATCAATTTTTATGTCTTGACCATTTCGAGACTCCTCGTCATGTCCGTGACCACATCTGGGACTCCGAACTAACTTCAGTACATCAAAACTCATAAACTCATAATATAACTATCATCGAAACCTTAAGCGTCCGGACCCTACGAGTTCGAGAACAATGTAGACATGACCGAGACACGTCTCCGGTCAATAACCAATAGCGGAACCTGGATGCTCATATTGGCTCCTACATATTCTACGAAGATCTTTATTGGTCAGACCGCATAACAACATACGTTGTTCCCTTTGTCATCGGTATGTTACTTGCCCGAAATTCGATCGTCGTTATCTCAATACCTAGTTCAATCTCGTTACCGGCAGGTCTCTTTACTCGTTTCGTAATACATCATCTTGCAACTAACTCATTAGTTGTAATGCTTGCAAGGCTTATGTGATGTGCATTACCGAGAGGGCCCAGAGATACCTCTCCGACAATCGGAGTGACAAATCCTAATCTTGAAATACGCCAACCCAACATTCACCTTTGGAGACACCTGTAGAGCTCCTTTATAATCACCCAGTTACGTTGTGACGTTTGGTAGCACACAAAGTGTTCCTCCGATAAACGGGAGTTGCATAATCTCATAGTCATAGGAACATGTATAAGTCATGAAGAAAGCAATAGCAACATACTTAACGATCGGGTGCTAAGCTAATGGAATGGGTCATGTCAATCACATCATTTTCCTAATGATGTGATCCCATTAATCAAATGACAACACATGTCTATGGTTAGGAAACATAACCATCTTCGATTAACGAGCTAGTCAAGTAGAGGCATACTAGTGACGTTTGGTTTGTCTATGTATTCACACAAGTATTATGTTTCCGGATAATACAATTCTAGCATGAATAATAAACATTTATCATGATATAAGGAAATAAAATAATAACATTATTATTGCCTCTAGGGCATATTTCCTTCAGTCTCCCACTTGCACTAGAGTCAATAATCTAGATTACACAGTAATGATTCTAACACCCATGGAGCTTTGGTGCTGATCATGTTTTGCTCGTGGAAGAGGCTTAGTCAACGGGTCTGCTACATTCAGATCTGTATGTATCTTGCAAATCTCTATGTCTCCCACCTGGACTAGTTCCCGGATGGAATTGAAGCATCTCTTGATGTGCTTGGTTCTCTTGTGAAATCTGGATTCCTTTGCCAAGGCAATTGCACCAGTATTGTCACAAAAGATTTTTATTGGACCCGATGCACTAGGTATGACACCTAGATCGGATATGAACTCCTTCATCCAGACTCCTTCGTTTGCTGCTTCCGAAGCAGCTATGTATTCCGCTTCACATGTAGATCCCGCCACAACGCTTTGTTTAGAACTGCACCAACTGACAGCTCCACCGTTTAATGTAAACACGTATCCGGTTTGCGTTTTAGAATCGTCCGGATCAGTGTCAAAGCTTGCATCAACGTAACCATTTACGATGAGCTCTTTGTCACCTCCATATAAGAGAAACATATCCTTTGTCCTTTTCAGGTATTTCAGGATGTTCTTGACCGCTGTTCAGTGATCCACTCCTGGATTACTTTGGTACCTCCCTGCTAGACTTATAGCAAGACATACATCAGGTCTGGTACACAGCATTGCATACATGATAGAGCCTATGGCTGAAGCATAGGGAACATCTTTCATTTTCTATCTATCTTCTGCATTGGTCGGACTTTGAGTCTTACTCAATTTCACACCTTGCAACACAGGCAAGAATCCTTTCTTTGCTTGATCCATTTTGAACTTTTTCAAAACTTTGTCAAGGTATGTGCTTTGTGAAAGTCCAATTAAGCGTCTTGATCTGTCTCTATAGATTTTGATGCCCAATATGTAGGCAGCTTCACCGAGGTCTTTCATTGAAAAACTTTTATTCAAGTATCCTTTTATGCTATCCAGAAATTCTATATCATTTTTGATTAGTAATATGTCATCTACATATAATATCAGAAATGCTACAGAGCTCCCACTCACTTTCTTGTAAATACAGACTTCTCCAAAAGTCTGTATAAAACCAAATGCTTTGATCACACTATCAAAGCGTTTATTCCAACTCCGAGAGGCTTGCACCAGTCCATAAATGGATCGCTGGAGCTTGCACACTTTGTTAGCTCCCTTTGGATCGACAAAACCTTTCGGCTGCATCATATACAACTCTTCTTGCAGAAATCCATTCAGGAATGCAGTTTTGACATCCATTTGCCAAATTTCATAATCATAAAATGCGGCAATTGCTAACATGATTCGGACAGACTTAAGCATCGCTACGGGTGAGAAGGTCTCATCGTAGTCAATCCCTTGAACTTGCCGAAAACCTTTTGCGACAAGTCAAGCTTTGTAGACAGTAACATTACCGTGAGCGTCAGTCTTCTTCTTGAATATCCATTTATTCTCAATTGCTTGCCGATCATTGGGCAAGTCAACCAAAGTCCATACTTTGTTCTCATACATGGATCCCATCTCAGATTTCATGGCTTCAAGCCATTTTGCGGAATCTGGGCTCACCATCGCTTCTTCATAGTTCGTAGGTTCATCATGATCTAGTAGCATGACTTCTAGAACAGGATTACCGTACCACTCTGGCGCGGATCTTACTCTGGCTGATCTATGAGGTTCAGTAGTATCTTGTTCTGAAGTTTCATGATCATTATCATTAGCTTCCTCAATAATTGGTGTAGGTGTCACAGAAACTGATTTCTGTGATGTACTACTTTCTAATAAGGGAGCAGGTACAGTTACCTCATCAAGTTCTACTTTCCACCCACTCACTTCTTTCGAGAGAAACTCCTTCTCTAGAAAGTTTCCGAATTTAGCAACAAAAGTCTTGCCTTCGGATCTGTGATAGAAGGTGTATCCAATAGTTTTCTTTGGATATCCTATGAAGACACATTTCTCCGATTTGGGTTCGAGCTTATCAGGTTGAAGCTTTTTCACATAAGCATCGCAGCCCCAAACTTTTAGAAATGACAACTTTGGTTTCTTGCCAAACCACAGTTCATAAGGCGTCGTCTCAACGGATTTTGATGGTGCCCTATTTAACATGAATGCGGCCGTCTCTAGAGCATATCCCCAAAACGATAGCGGTAAATCAGTAAGAGACATCATAGATCGCACCATATCTAGTAAAGTACGATTATGACGTTCGGACACACCATTACGTTGTGGTGTTCCGGGTGGCGTGAGTTGCGAAACTATTCCACATTGTTTCAAATGTACACCAAACTCATAACTCAACTATTCTCCTCCACGATCAGATCGTAGGAATTTTATTTTCTTGTTATGATGATGTTCAACTTCACTCTGAAATTCTTTGAACTTTTCAAACGTTTTAGACTTATGTTTCATTAAGTAGATATACCCATATCTGCTTAAGTCATCTGTGAAGGTGAGAAAATAACGATATCCGCCACGAGCCTCAACATTCATCGGACCACATACATTTGTATGTATGATTTCCAACAAATCGGTTGCTCTCTCCATAGTACCGGAGAATGGTGTTTTTGTCATCTTACCCATAATGCACGGTTCGCAAGTACCAAGTGATTCATAATCAAGTGGTTCCAAAAGCCCATCAGTATGGAGTTTCTTCATGTGCTTTACACCGATATGACCCAAACGGCAGTGCCAAAAATAAGTTGCACTATCATTATCAACTCTGCATCTTTTGGTTTCAACATTATGAATATGTGTGTCACTACTATCGAGATTTAATAAGAATAGACCACTCTTTAAGGGTGCATGACCATAAAAGATATTACTCATATAAATAGAACAACCATTATTCTCTGATTTAAATGAATAACCGTCTCGCATCAAACAAGATCCAGATATAATGTTCATGCTTAACGCTGGCACCAAATAACAATTATTTAGGTCTAATACTAATCCCGAAGGTAGATGTAGAGGTAGCGTGCCGACTGCGATCACATCGACTTTGGAACCATTTCCCACGCGCATCGTCACCTCGTCCTTAGCCAATCTTCGCTTAATCCGTAGTCCCTGTTTCGAGTTGCAAATATTAGCAACAGAACCGGTATCAAATACCCAGGTGATACTGCGAGCATTAGTAAGGTACACATCAATAACATGTATATCACATATACCTTTGTTCACCTTGCCATCCTTCTTATCCGCCAAATACTTGGGGCAGTTCCGCTTCCAGTGACCAGTCTGCTTGCAGTAGAAGCACTCAGTTTCAGGCTTAGGTCCAGGTTTGGATTTCTTCTCTTGAGCAGCAACTTGCTTGCTGTTCTTTTTGAAGTTCCCCTTCTTCTTCCCTTTGCCATTTTTCTTGAAACTAGTGGTCTTGTTGACCATCAACACTTGATGCTCCTTCTTGATTTCTACCTCCGCAACTTTCAGCATTGCGAAGAGCTCGGGAATAGTCTTATTCATCCCTTGCATATTATATTTCATCACGAAGCTCTTGTAGCTAGGTGGTAGTGATTGGAGAATTCTGTCAATGACGCAATCATCTGGAAGATTAACTCCCAATTGAATCAAGTGATTATTATACCCAGACATTTTGAGTATATGCTCACTGACAGAACTGTTCTCCTCCATCTTGTAGCTATAGAACTTATTGGAGACTTCATATCTCTCAATCCGGGCATTTGCTTGTAATATTAACTTCAACTCCTGGAACATCTCATATGCTCCATGACGTTCAAAATGTCGTTGAAGTCCCGATTCTAAGCTGTAAAGCATGGCACACTGAACTATCGAGTAGTCATCAGCTTTGCTCTGCCAGACATTCATAACATCTGGTGTTGCTCCAGCAGCAGGCCTGGCACCCAGCGGTGCTTCCAGGACGTAATTTTTTTGTGCAGCAATGAGGATAATCCTCAAGTTACGGACCCAGTCCGTGTAATTGCTACCATCATCTTTCAACTTTGCTTTCTCAAGGAACGCATTAAAATTCAACGGAACAACAGCACGGGCCATCTATCTACAATCAAACATAAACAAGCAAGATACTATCAGGTACTAAGTTCATGATAAATTTAGGTTCAATTAATCATATTATTAAAGAACTCCCACTTAGATAGACATCCCTCTAATCCTCTAAGTGATCACGTGATCCAAATCAACTAAACCATGTCCGATCATCACGTGAGATGGAGTAGTTTCATTGGTGAACATCGCTATGTTGATCATATCTACTATATGATTCACGCTCGACCTTTCAGTCTCTGTGTTCCGAGGCCATATCTGTATATGCTTGGCTCGTCAAGTATAACCTGAGTATTCTGCGTGTGCAACTGTTTTGCACCCGTTGTATTTGAACATAGAGCCTATCACAGCCGATCATCACGTGGTGTCTCAGCACGAAGAACTTTCGCAACGGTGCATACTCAGGGAGAACACTTCTTGATAATTAGTGAGAGATCATCTTAAAATGCTACCGTCAATCAAAGCAAGATAAGATGCATAAAAGATAAACATCACATGCAATCAATATAAGTGATATGATATGGCCATCATCATCTTGTGCTTGTGATCTCCATCTTCGAAGCACTGTCGTGATCACCATCGTCACTGACGCGACACCTCGATCACCATCGTAGCATCGTTGTCGTCTTGCCAATCTTATGCTTCCACGACTATCGCTACCGTTTAGTGATAAAGTAAAGCATTACAGCGCAATTGCATTGCATACAATAAAGCAACAACCATATGGCTCCTGCCAGTTGCCGATAACTTGGTTACAAAACATGATCATCTCATACAATAAAATTTAGCATCATGTCTTGACCATATCACATCACAACATGCCCTGCAAAAACAAGTTAGACGTCCTCTACTTTGTGGTTGCAAGTTTTACGTGGCTGCTACAGGCTTAAGCAAGAATCAATCTTACCTACGCATCAAAACCACAACGATAGTTTGTCAAGTTGATGCTATTTTAACCTTCGCAAGGACCGGGCGTAGCCACACTCGGTTCAACTAAAGTTGGAGAAACTGTCACCCGCTAGCCACCTTTGTGCAAAGCACGTCGGGAGAACCGGTCTCGCGTAAGCGTACGCGTAATGTCGGTCCGGGCCGCTTCGTCCAACAATACCGCCGAACCAAAGTATGACATCCTGGTAAGCAGTATGACTTATATCGCCCACAACTCACTTGTGTTCTACTCGTGCATATAACATCAACACATAAAACCTAGGCTCGGATGCCACTGTTGGGGAACGTAGTAATTTCAAAAAAAATTCCTACGCACACACAAGATCATGGTGATGCATAGCAACGAGAGGGAAGAGTGTGATCTACGTACCCTTGTAGACCGACAGCGGAAGCGTTAGCACAACGCGGTTGATGTAGTCGTACGTCTTCACGGCCCGACCGATCAAGCACCGAAACTACGACACCTCCGAGTTTTAGCACACGTTCAGCTCGATGACGATCCCCGGACTCCGATCCAGCAAAGTGTCGGGGAAGAGTCCCGTCAGCACGAGGCGTGGTGATGATCTTGATGTACTACCATCGCAGGGCTTCGCCTAAGCACCGCTACAATATTATCAAGGATTATGGTGGAAGGGGGCACCGCACACGGATAAGAATATGATCACGTGGATCAACTTGTGTGTCTAGGGGTGCCCCCTGCCCCCGTATATAAAGGAGCAAGGGGAGGAGGCCGGCCGGCCCCTATGGCGCGCCAAGGAGGAGTCCTCCTCCTAGTAGGAGTAGGACTCCTACTAGGAGGGGGAAAGAAGTGGGGAGGGAGAAGGAAAGGGGGGCGCCGCCCCCCTTCTCCTAGTCCAATTCGGACCAGGGGGGAGGAGGCGCGCGGCCCACCCTGGCTGCCCCTCTCTCTCTCCACTAAGGCCCAT
>NC_041390.1:524458979-524589798 GCF_002162155.2 Triticum dicoccoides | reverse complement strand
CTCCGGTTTTCTCCGAAATCACCCGGAACACTTTCGGTGTCCGAATATAGCCGTCCAATATATCAATCTTTATGTCTCGACCATTTCGAGACTCTTCGTCATGTCCGTGATCACATCCGAAACTCCGAACTAACTTTGGTACATCAAAACTCATAAACTCATAATATAACTGTCATCGAAACCTTAAGCGTGCGGACCCTACGGTTCGAGAACAATGTAGACATGAGACACGTCTCCGGTCAATAACCAATAGCGGAACCTGGATGCTCATATTGGCTCCTACATATTCTACGAAGATATTTATCGGTCTGACCGCATAACAACATACGTTGTTCCCTTTGTCATCGGTATGTTACTTGCCCGAAATTCGATCGTCGGTATCTCAATACCTAGTTCAATCTCGTTACCAGCAAGTCTCTTTACTCGTTTCGTAATACATCATCTTGTAACTAACTCATTAGTTGTAATGCTTGCAAGGCTTATGTGATGTGCATTACCGAGAGGGCCCAGAGATACCTCTCCGACAATCGGAGTGACAAATCCTAATCTTGAAATACGCCAACCCAACATTCACCTTTGGAGACACCTGTAGAGCTCCTTTATAATCACCCAGTTATGTTGTGACGTTTGGTAGCACACAAAGCGTTCCTTCGGTAAACGGGAGTTGCATAATCTCATAGTCATAGGAACATGTATAAGTCATGAAGAAAGCAATAACAACATACTAAACGATCGGGTGCTAAGCTAATGGAATGGGTCATGTCAATCACATCATTCTCCTAATGATGTGATCCCATTAATCAAATGACAACACATGTCTATGGTTAGGAAACATAACCATCTTCGATTAACGAGCTAGTCAAGTAGAGGCATACTAGTGACGTTTGGTTTGTCTATGTATTCACACAAGTATTATGTTTCCGGATAATACAAGCATGAATAATAAACATTTATCATGATATAAGGAAATAAAATAATAACATCCTTCAGTTGCAACGCCGAAGGCACGCAAAAGACCCGGACAGCTTGATGGCGACGCGATTTCAATACTTAAGGCGATGCTAAAACACCACCGTTTGAAAGATTTTCGAGGCATTATTGGAAAACGCCTCGGTTGGCCATCCGCTTCGCTACCATTTCTAGCGTTTTGAAGAAACATTGTGAGAAGCATTTGAAGGCAGTTTTCACTCCTTTAGAGGCATTTTAGACCGCCTTGAAATATCAACGGTGTTGTAGTGAAGCGGGAGGACGATGCTGATCGGATGGGCCAGCACAACAACTACTATGTCCTTTACTTGAACCTTCACCATGTGTTGCTCTGTAGCCACCTCTTGTTGTGCGTTCATAAATTAGTACTCGCCAACTCCCATATTAAAAATGCCGATGAGAAAAGCAGAGAACCTCATTCATAGAGCTAAGACTGGGCTTCTGCATTGACGATCACTGTGGTAAATACGATCATTGGTGAGGCAATCGATAATTTGTCGTGTATCATAACATAGTAGTGCGAAGCCACCCGTCAGTGCAACATGTGTGATCGACCATGGAACGCTTGCAAGTGCAGTTGGTTAGTCTACAGAGATAAAAAAACTCAATATAGCTTCAAAAAATATTGGTGGTGTCGGATGTCCGCAGGTGGTTTTAAGTTTTTCTTTTTGAATCTATATTAAGATTTTTCCTCTGCATCTATTTGATCTTTACCTTTTGAAGCTATATTGTTTTTTTGGGGAAACATTTCCCTACGGCCGCCCGACCCAATGTTGCGATGGCCATGTCATGCAATTCACTACTTTTTTGGCCCCACGCACCGCTCACTATGCTAACCTTATATCCTTGTCTCTCTCGCTACTCATCCCCCTCACGCCCCTCTCTCTTTCACAGAGAAAATATACCTCCCATGGCTCTCATCCTCTCTCATTGATATCGCAGTTCCACTAGCGAAGATCTGTCACTCCCACCCGTCCCCTGCAGAACAAGTTGCACCCCCTTTCTCCTCGTGTTTCTCCATCTCGTCGGGCCATCCCCTCACTAGATTTATGGGCACTCGCTGCAATCACGGCCCCGTCACCGGCGTTGATGTTGCGTGCTATAAGCATGGTGAGGCAGTGCTGCGACCAGCCATGCTGGAACCAGCACGCACTTGTGCTGGAATCGGCTTCGTCGGGGCTGGGACGTGAGGGAGGGGGTGTTGCAACCGCATATGTGTGGAGCTAGGACCGGTGCGTGGAGATGCTATAATCGTCACACGGTCGTGCTACGTTTAGCTCGCGGCGGCGACACCCACCACTAGCCGAATGCTACAAACGTGGTTGTTGACAACTGCGACTGGTGAAAACAAATGGTACAACCAATCACGGTGATTTGCAATCCAGGGGGGTGACGTCGCCAGAGGTGTCGGAAGCAGTGAGGTTATTTTTGCTGGAAGCAGCGAGGTGGGTTGCTACAACCATGGTCAGCAGATGCTACAACGACGACTACCTGATGCTACCACGGGCGGTTCTCAGAATGCTAGGTCTGCGACCACCACGTGTTGGAACCGTGGTCACTAGATGCTACAACGGCGTCTCTCGGATGTTGCATCAATGACATCACGTGTTGGACCGGTTGCCACCGGGTGCTACCATAGCAATGGCTCACAGCAAAAGTTGTAACAGGGCCCAATTTGTTAGGATCGATACCACATTTTGTTGCGTTGGGCGGACCAGCGGGCACCGGTGTTGCATCCGGGAAGCGGCGCATGCGAGCGGCAACTGCGAGCACGCCACCGTGCTGCAAGCTGTAGGTGGTGGGAGGTCGTGGGGCCGTGCGCGAGCGATGTAGGGGTAGGAAAGGTTTTTTTTCTTCCTTTCTCCTTTTTTTTGAGGACATCTTTATTTTTTTTCCTGGATCTGACGGCGCATGCGGCTGGATCCAACGCTTGCGCGGCGACCAGCCGAAAATTGGGCCGGTCGACCGGACCTAGCGGAGCGTTCGCCTTTTTCTCTCTCTGTCTGTACAGAACGGGCAAACGCGCGCGTGCTTATACCAAGCCAGAAGGACGACGCGTTCTCGTTCAAACTTAACGAACCATGCGCGCGACGACGCGTTCCCTCCGGTCTCGCGTGATTACCGCCCGGCCGCCCGCCCGCCTCGCCCTCGCATGCACGTGAACGCACGTAGACGCCTCCACATGGCGGCCACTACTCCCCAAGATGAGCCCTATAAATGGCGGCCCCCGCCCTCCCGTCCTTCCTCAGGCAAAGCAACAAGGACAACCCACAGAGCATCAGCCGGAGCACTTCTTCCTCCCCTCCGTTCTTCTCCGGCTCCGGTGCTCTCGTACGCGCGTTCGTCCGAGACCACCACACCTCGTCGACCAAGAAGAGATGGAGATGAAGAAGATCGCCTGCGCCGTCCTTGTCGCCGCCTCCGCCACCGTGGCCCTCGCCGCCGACGCCCCGGCCATGGCCCCGGCCCCCGGCGCCGCCGTCGCCGGCTCCGCCGCCGCCTCCGTCCCGGCCGTCGGCGCCGTGCTCGGGGCCACCGTGCTCTCCTTCTTCGCCTACTACCTGCAGTAAGCGCGCCCCGGCCCGAGTCAGTTCGCTGCGAGGAGGAGGAAGGCAGGAAGAAGAAGATCACTAAATTCGCTATGTATGGCTCTACGCTACGCTGATTCAAGGCGCGCGCGTGCGTTTTGATCGATGCATGCGCGTGCTTTGATTTATATGTCTTGATTTTATTTTGTTTCTCCTCCTTTTGGCGAATCCATCTGCACCGGTCCGATTCATCTGGTGCTTTATTATTATTCTGTTCTTCCTTTTGAGAGAGGGCTCGATGGATATTGTATTATTATTTGCCATTTCTTTGGCCTGATTAATTTAAAGATTGGATTCAATCACATCATGAATTTGTTAGGTCTAATGATTTCTACATGTCTTGCTTCGATCGAGGCAGTTCGGTTGGTACCACTCCGAGCGCTTCGCCTGTGTATATGATAGAGTTATGAAATCTGCGGAGCACACACATTTTTCATCGAAAAACGATTAAATTGTAACCTCACTTTTGTATTCTTTCGAGAGAAAATTCAAATATCCGCAGCTCCACAGTTTGTCATATTGGATTGTTCAGCATTCTCTGAGAACTTCGTAGGAAACCTGAGTCAAAAATCCTGGAAGGAAGAGGAACATGCGGGCCACCACATTTCGCAACCGAACAATTGTAAGTCCTTTAGGGTCGTGGATTCTTTTATGAATGTTTCTTCATCAATGAGAGCGATATCGTCGTGGACTATACAAAGGGATTCAAGGTCTACTTGGAACACATGGAAGGAAAAAAATGGTGAAATGAAATATTAAGCACATTATAACCCGACGGGAGCTCAGATTCACTGAATAAAAACATATGTTTGACGTTTCACATAGGAAAACTATAGATAAATTTCTGAAGGAAAGCGTCTCTCCAGAAAACATATGTTTCTACGCTCACCCCTATGCTCGTGTATGCGAGCGACTTCGATTGTACTATGTTCAAGAAAACATATGTTTCTTCTGTAAGAAGAAAACAATAAAGATTATATTCCTATTGGTTGGTACTCCCAAAACCAATCTTAGTCCAAAGCTGCTTATTTTGGATTGGGGGGAGTACCATATTTAGAGCAACTCATTTATGCCACATTGCAAAAATATTGCATAGGGTATTGGCGTTTGACTTGTGCTTAAAATCCTCGAAAATGTGGAGGAAATAGAAGTTTCTCTTTGAAATTCTTGCCCTGTTCCTACATTTCAAAGTCCTCCAAACGAGGCGAGGGAATGAAAACCTGCACTCTTGATTCTCCAACTGCACAAACATTGTGACCTGTAGATTCACACAGTAGTAGGAGTCGTGCCAGTCTATAAAAGACAAGTGGTGCACACCAAAAAAATTTGAAAAAAAAGAAGAACAAGAAGATGAGATGCTGTCAGTATCCAACCACATTATAAAACAATGAGAGAGATACTGTCTGAAGCCGAAGACAAGAAGAAGCATCAGGATACATGGTTCCAGAGTCCAGGCCATCTCCACTCTGGAAGATGAGATACTGTCCCAGGCCAAAGACAATAAGAAACATATCTCCAGATCATCTCCACTGGTTAGTGTGAGTGCACGCACCATGTGACTGAGGATTGGCCACAAGAATTATCTATGGAACTCACTTTAAGAGAACAGCTGAAGGCTACCATGTAAAGCCAATAAGATTCAGAAATAAATATAGTACTCCCTCCGTGAGCACCTACTCCGACTCCGGCTCCTAACTGCTGCTCCACGCAAAATAGGTCTTCAACTAGGGTTTCTTGTGCCGCTGCCGTCGTCATCGGAGAAAGTTAGGTCCCCTCACCTCAGGCTGCCATCTTGGCGCTAAGAGGTAAGGGGACCTCGGATCTTCAAGACCTCTATGTTCTTCGCCATCGTCTAGTGATCATCATAATTTTGTGATAATAAATTTCCTCTCGTTCTTTTGACGGTGCCATGAGATTAGAGAGTTTTCTGTCCTCTCAGATCCGATTATTCAGATCTGATGAGTTTATATTGATGTGTCAAGCCTTTTTTATTGGTCTGATTCTTTATGAAGGTGAAATCTATCATCGACAACATGGTGAAGATATAGTGATTCGACAACCTACATTTATAGGGGATCATCCCTGGCCCAAGTACATTCATCGATCAAGGCTTCCCATCTCATTGGATGGGCGACTCAAGGCGCTTTCAAAAACCATTATTGGTAATGTTCGTGCGGGTGAAAGAGTGACAATGTCGTTGCTCCAGTCAAATTACAACCTCTTTACAGAAGTCTTCGGAGTTTTGCTTCGAGCAGAGATTGACGCCGTGAAGAAGGTGTTTTTAAGAGATTTCATTGTAATTCTTAGTCATGGGAGTTACTTTGTATTTTCTTGTATTTTAGGTCCAAATCAATGTACCTGTAATTATTATGAGTATGAATAAAGTTACAGGTATTTCTTAAAAGAAAAATATAGTACTCCCTTCATTCATAAATATAAGTTTTTTTTAGAGATTCCGCCGACTTTTTTTTGCGAGGGTAAAGGGAGTTTATTAAAGAGTTATAGAGTTACAGTCGAGAGGCCACAAGTCCTCAATACAAGGTGGAACCGAGCGCAGCCAGACGGCCGTGGCACGCTCGGTGCGGCTATACTTAGCCAACCGATCGGCAACTCTATTTTGAAGTTTAGTGATCTTTTGAGGAAAAAACTCCCTAGTACCAAGAAGTGCTTTGATCTCCATGACGATCTGTCCATACGCTGAACGAAGAAGTGCATCATTTGTCAAGCTAGACAAAGCTTCAGACAAGTCCGTCTGAACCACCACCGGCAAGTCAGAGTGTTGTAGTGCTAAGGCCAAACCTTGCATGATCGCATGTAGTTCTGCTTCCAGCGGGTCATTGCAATAGAAGATGAAACGGTAGGCAGCCATTAGGGCATCTCCTTTGTCATTTCTAAGCACCATACCAACAGCAGCAGATCCATCCTTCTTCAGGAACGAGCCATCAACTGATAGAGCCACCCTACCTGGCTGAGGCGCCAGCCATGGAGTCGATATGACCCTGCCCTTTTGGTCTGGTATCGGCATCTCCCCGGTTGACATTTTTCCTTTAATGATCTCCTCCGTAGTGTAGCATGCAGCCAGCTTAATGGACTTCTAGTAACTGTCAAGGAATTCGACGGTGGCTGGAATAGGAGGGAACTCCTTCCCGTGGATCAGGTCGTTACGTAGCTGCCAAATCCGCCAAATAAACATAAATAGCATGTCCTGGACATCGGTCGAGCACTTCGCCAGTAAAGTAGTTAACCATTCTCTCCCATCATGGATTAAGAAATCATCCTCCGGGAGTGGCCAGCGGCAGCGCATGTTAATCTAGAACAAACGTGCATGTGAGCAAGTCACCAAGGCATGAAATGAGTCCTCCTCCTCCACCCCACAAATCTGTCAGGTTGATCGTGTCGTCAGATGTCTGTATGCCTTGCAACTCTGCGTTGCCAAAGTCCCCGTCACACATCTCCATGCGTTGATCTTCATTTTCTAAGGAACCCTAGACTTCCAGATGTAGTTCCATCCTGACCGGTTCCCATCTGGGGCAGTACTCGAGGCACCATTTGCTGTAATAACATTGTGATCATATGTAGCCAGCGTGTATGCACTCCTCACCGTAAACCCCCCACTCTTTTCCGGGAACCAGGCCAAAAATTCCTCACGTTGGCGAGGCGAAGTTCTGATTTTCACGATGTGATCAACATCCATTTGCCAAAAGAACTCCCTCAGCCGAGTCTGATTCCATGCACCATTATCATCCAAAAAGCCAGAGACTCTGTTAAAACGACAGTTTCCCTTAGGAGTTATCGGACGGAAGGAAAACGGCCGGGGCAGCCAAGGGTCGCGCCAGGTGCGGATCATCATGCCATTACCGACCCGCCAGATGACGCCTTTCTTGACCAACGCAAGGCCATGTAGAATACCTTTCCATACCTCAGAACCAGAGCCCGGGAACACCGTATCCAAAAGTTGACCAGAAGGATAGTATTTTGCCTTCATCAACCGCGCACATAGGCTATCTGGTCTATCCAGGAGCCTCCAGGCTTGCTTAGCTAGTAGCGCTTGGTTAAACGCCCTCATATCCCTAAACCCCATGCCCCCCATGGGTTTAGGTAGACGCAGCCTATCCCAGCTCATCCATGCCATCTTCTTCTTGCCGTTCTCTACCCCCCACCAATACTGACGTATCATCCTTGTAAGATCATCACAAACAGAAGCCAGGAGTTTGAAGACACTCATTACATATGCTGGTATGGCCTGTGCCACTGACTTAATAAGAATCTCCTTGTTCCCCGACGACATGTACTGTTCACACCAATCCACAAGCACTTTCCTCAAACGCTCTTGGAGAGTCTCAAATTTCCCTTTATGCATCCTCCCCTCCGGAACCGGCAAGCCCAAGTACTTGGGTTCGAACGCTTCTAGGGTGATATCCAGCGTGTGTTTAACCTCCTGAATAACATCCGGACGACACTGGCTTGAGAAAAGAATGGAACACTTCGACGGGTTTATGAGTTGTCCAGTCGCCGTCGCAAATGTGTTCAACACCCCTTTCACTAACAATGCCTACTGATTTGTAGCATGGAAAAATAGGAGGGAGTCATCCGCAAATAATAGGTGTGTAATCACCGGAGCACCTCTACTGATCTTGACTCCACTAAGACCATTCTCCCTTGCAGCCTTTTCCACCAACGCAGAGAGAGCATCAGCCACAAATAAGAAGAGAAAAGGAGATAAAGGATCACCTTGACGGAGGCCCCTCGACGGAGAGAAGGATTCCAGCAGCTTCCCGTTAAATTTTACCGAGTATTTCACCGACGAAACACATGCCATAACCCGAGCAATCCATTCAGGTGAGAAGCCCCACTTGGCCAAGGCTTTTTCCAAGAACACCCAATCCACCCTGTCATAGGCCTTGGAGAGATCAAGTTTGTAAGCACAAAGATCCTCTGCACTGTTCCTTATTGACTGGATATGATGAATACATTCAAACGCAATAATAGAGTTATCAGAAATCAGCCTCCCCGGGATAAAGGCGCTCTGATTTTCAGAGATGAGATCATTGAGAATAGACTGCAATCTGTTGACAATGCATTTTGAGATGATCTTGTATATAACATTGCACAAGCTTATTGGACTAAAATCTTTCAGGTCCTTGGGATGAGGAACCTTAGGAATTAGCACAATAGCCGTATCGTTAACATCATCCGGCATAACTCCAGACGCAAAAAACTCATGAACCGCAGCAACAATTTCAGTTTTGAGTAGAGCCCAATTCCGTTGGAAAAACCTAGCAGGTAGTCCATCGCAACCCGGAGCTTTGAGGGGCCCGATCTGAAATAAAGCATTAGAGATCTCCTCTTCGGAATAAGGCCTGCATAACATAATGTTCATCTCCTCTGTAACTTTTGGAGCAATGCAATCCAACACCTCGTCCGGGGATAGGGTTGGATCTTTTGTGAAGATCTTCTTAAAATAGGAGTGAGCCATCCTCTCCATATCTGATGGAACACTGCACCACGTTCCATCCTGCATCTGTAGGCGTTGTATTAGGTTCCTACGGGCCCGCCAAACCGCTCTCCGATGCAAATATTTGGTGTTGCGCTCACCTTCCTTCAACCAGGTGATCCGCGACCGTTGTAGCCATAACATCTCCTCTCTGTATAGGAGCTCATCGAGCTGGTTCATTTTATCCCAGACTGCAGTACGGTCCGCTCCAGCCATCTGAAGGTCTGTCAGTTGTGTGCGGAGCCTCTCAATATCCTTCAACACATTGCCAAACTGCTTTTTACTCCATTCTTTCATATCCTTTAAAACCTCCCGGAGGGACTTGGCCACCGACCCCATGCTGCCTGTAGTTTTGTGTTTGTTCCATGCATCCGCAATCACTTGAGGCAGGCCAGAATCACATTCCCACATAATTTCATAACGCAAGGAGGAGGGTCGACGCTGCTGGTCCTGCAAACCCTCCAAGTGTATCAACAGGGGGCAATGATCCGAACATGAGGTGGCCAAATGAACCACCCTTGCTAACGGGAACGTATCCCGCCAGGCTTCATCAGCACAAGCACGATCCAACCGCACCTGAACATTACGGTCAGAGTCCTGGCCATTGTTATACGTGAACGGAATCCCCAATAAGCCTAGGTCTTCGAGTTCACACACCTCCAAACAATCTCTGAAGGCCACCATCTGAGCTTCCGAGCGTTCTGTCCTTGATAGATGTTCATGTTGCCACAAAGCTTCATTGAAGTCGCTGCACACCATCCACGGCTCGCGCGAGAAAGCTCGAAGCCGGCAGATGTGCTCCCACATACGATAGCGGTTTTCCACCCTGGGCTCTCCATAGACAAAGGTGCACCGCCAAGATGTGCCTGATCCACCATCGACCACACTGACATCAATATAACAATTACAAGAATCATTCACCGTGATCGAGAGGGACTCATCCCAGAAGAGTGCTAAGCCCCCACTCCTCCCATCACTACTCACACCATGAAAACCTTTCAAACCAAGTCTCCAACGTAACTTTTCTATTTTCACAGTAGCTTGCCTAGTCTCGCACAGGAAGACAAGCTTGGGGTTATTGGCTTTTGAGAGGGCCAAAACCTCACGAACTGTCCGGCGGTCCCCCCCCCCCCCGGCAGTTCCAAACTAGGGCATTCATTGCATCCGGCGGTCTTCCTCGAGGGAAGCCGCCGATCTCTGAGTTGTTGCATGATCCTTGGTGAGATTGACACGTTTGCTGCCAGAAGAGCTGCTCGTTGGCGAGGCATTCTCTCCTAGATCTTGACCGCTGCCATCCGTGATGGCCAGCACCTCCTTCTTGCTTTTTGGTTTGTTCAGAGTATCATCTCCCACATTATCCATATTCAATCTCTTCCTCGCATCCCTATCAACATCCATGATTGTACCCGGGTTCTTCACCGGGCTTGTTGCTGTGTCGAGCGTATCGGGGTCCAAAGCCTTGAGGCCAGGGTCCAAGGAAGCACTAGGGCTGCTATTCTTCCTCATCGGGCGAGATTTATCTGCCCTGCTGGGGGTTTGCTCAGGCCTCGGCCGACTGGGGCCGTCCACGTATAGCCAGTCGCCAAACTTGAGACTTTGCTTCTCATGAACCCCGGATCCGCACTCCTTGTGCTCATGTCCAATCCGACCACAGAAACTGCAAAAACGGGCCAACTTCTCATACCGCACCAAATAAACATGTCTCTCCTGCGCATGGACAACGCTAACAAACTTTGTCAGAGGCTGCTTGATATCATGGTTTACCCTAACCCTAATATAGTCTCCACGGGTGTTGCCGTTCAAACGCATCTCTAGGATTTCTCCAGCCCCTTTAAGGATTCGCTCAACAATACCTTGTTTGCAGTAGGGATCAGGTAGTTTGTGGACTTGTAGCCAGATGGGCATATGATCGAAAATCACATCATCCGCCTTGGTGAAACCATCATACGGACACAACAAGACCGCCATGTTGCAGAAGAGCCAAGGGCCCTGCATCATCATCCGCTCCCAGTCGCCCAGGCAGGAAGCTTGGACAACAAATCTGTTGGGTCCGACCAGGCGAAATCTGACCCTTTGCGCCGGATTCCAGGCCGCCCTCATATCCTTGTAGAAGGCTGCCTGCGAGAAATTCTTGTCGGTGTGAACCCTAGCTAGGGCTAGCCACCTAACGCTCTCCCTGATTTCTGGATCCTCCTCATCAATCTCAACATCATTGAACTCCTCATCGTTCAGATCTAACTGATCGAAGAAATCTTCCAGGATGGGGGTTGCGGCCGCCGATGCGCCTCCACTGGTGGCAGAGTTGGCGTCCGAGGGTGAGGCCATCCTGGCGTGGTTGGGGCGCTGCACGATCGACAGAGACGGCGATCAGACTTTGCGGAGGGTGGAAGTACTCAGGGGCGGCAGATCGCCCGAGGATAAAAACCCTAGGCGCGAGGCGTAGGGGAGTGTTTTGCTCTATCTATAACATCTACTTTGGTTGTTGCCGAGCGATGTACGATGTCCTCACCGACTATTAACTACATACGGAACAAAATGAGTGAATCTACACTCCAAAATGTATCACATCCGTATGTAGTCCTATAGTGAAATCTCTGATCTGCTAATTCAGTCTCAGGTCTACCATGATGTGATTTACCAGCTGGAATAGAACCGGAACCACTGATAACCAACACATTATTAACCTAAATGTGGGATCTAGCTAGGATTCATGGACTAGGCCCATCTACATCTTGAGCAAATATAGCAGATCAGGGCAAGGTTTGGCAAAAGAGACACTCCCTCTGTAAACTAATATAAGAGCGTTTAGATCACTACTTTACTTTAGTGATCTAAAGTAGTGATCTAAACACTCTTATATTAGCTTACAGAGGGAGTACAATACAATTCATGGACTCAGCCACCACCACCTGGCATCTAGCCAGGAGTAACCTGCCTTTTTTAGATAAGAGAAGCATCTTACTGGCCTTTACATAAGGCCATATTTGGATTGTCGTTTTTCTTTTTTAAATACCCGTGTAAAAAATACACTTCCCCGTCCGTCGTTTCGATTCCCGCCGGAAATCGGTCCTAGCCCGTTAAGTTACACCTGTAAACTAAATACTCCCTCCGTCCAAAAATAAATGATTTAACTTTATACAAATTTTAATACAAAGTTAAGTCACTTATTTTGTAACGTAGGGAGTACATTCCTATATTGAATACACTGATGCCAAGCGCGGCCTAAGGTAAAATGCAGTCAGCCAAATTTTATTCAAGCAGTGTCCAAGGCATGCCTTACAAGGTCAAGAATATGATAAGATAACATGAAAAATATGATAACCAGTAAGATGAGAATTTCCCCATCCCAATGCAAGAAGAAAATGGCAGCGCTTCCATATGCAACAAGTTGTACTAAATCAGCGACAAGTAATATGGAACAGAGGGAGTAGGTCCCAAGGGACATGGGTTGCTGATAACTCAGGGTTCTGGTTCAGTGGTTTCCAGAAGCGCCCTGACAGAATGAAAGATTAAATAATAACATCCAAAAACTATGTGGGCTTGGAAGCTGAAGGTGAGTGATGTGCAGCCTCCGTTTATTCCAAATCCCTATTTATAATGACAGAAAGAGCAGCGGCGATGGCGGTGCTTGTCTAACTGCTAAGAGCAGAGCTAATTTGGCTAGGCCTTCTGGAATCTGTCAAGTCCTATCTATCAGTAGCAATAATACAACAACAGCAACAAAGCCTTTAGTCCCAAACAAGTTGGGGTAGGCTATATCAGTAGCAATAATGCCAGTGAATATTTATTTTTCCAAAGGAACAGGTCATTACATGATTACAACAACATTGCAGCCCAGAACATAAATAACAGGGGATGTCTGATGTGTCTTCTGTACAAAACATTGCCAATTGGACCTAAACTACACTACAACTTAATTAGAGGGCAACATAGTGTATACATAGACTTTCATGAAAGACCAGGTATCTCCATAGCTTCATCAGCTTTATTTTCCCAAAGATATTGTTTATAATGGCTTGTTATACATTTACCGAGTTTTTTTTTCTATTTCCTTAGATACTAGAGCACATATCTGATTTACATCTTAACTTCTCAGGTAGTCAGGTACTAACAGGTCTGTGAAAATATTTTTTTATCAAACTGTAGCTGAGTCAATATCTTTGCTCAGGCATCTATAGTCTATACTGTGTTTTTTGCATGTATTTGAACTATAGCTCTTCAAGGCCAAAAAGAAATGACAGTCTTCAGACGTGTTAACAAATACACAGTTTACTTGATAAAATGATAACCATTAGGTTAGACTGTGATGTACTCCCTCCGTCCCATAATGTAAGACGTTTCTTGACACTACACTAGTGTCAAAAAACGTCTTACATTATGGGACGGAGGGAGTATTATTGAAGCACAAAAGCTAAACCTGAATGGGAAGCCTCAACTCTGAACTGTACTTATTAGGAGATACTAAAAACAACTAAAGCTGCAAAAATTAAATCCCACTGCAGGTCAAGAACCTACACTTAATCATTGATTTCAGCAAAGTTTCATGCTGTGGACAGGCAAGAATAATCAACAACTTATCAATCAATTCAAGCTGTTCTACCTACAATAGCGCTTATAGGGAACATTAGGAATAAGTCAAGCCCTGCATTTCGTTGCCCAGGTCATAGTGGACAAGACAGGAACTTCACAGTTCATCTCTAATAACCACCTCATAAACAACAAAGATCAATTCACTGTGGTGTGGCTGGATCTAACCCACAAAATTATTAAAATTCCCCAACCGACCTCGTCACTAAGGGCATGCAGTAAGGCAAGCTAAACCTAAAGAAGATATATGGTCCAAGCTGATCTATCTAAGTTTACTGAAAGTTTACTTGTCAACGAGGAAGGCAAAACAAATTGCACTATCCTTGGAAACAGAGTAAATATGACAAAAGTGAAAACAACAAGAAAAATGTGGTACTGCTAGAAACGAATGTAGATTGTCATGTACTCCCTTCGTCCCATAATATAAGAGCGTTTTTGACACTAGTAATATAAGAGCATTTTTGACACTACTAGTGTCAAAAACGCTCTTATATTATGGGACGGAGGGAGTAACTACTACTAGTACAGAGACAACAAATGTTACTGAGAAATATGTATACTTAATATATATGTGGGCATGCCATTATACAAAAACATCTCCAATTTCACCACCTTTTATCAATGCACTCTTATTCCCAAATTCCTTGAGATCTTATAAAACCTCCCTCGACATCTCACAAACCACACTTAACCTGTTAATTTTCAAAACTGAGCTTTGAAGTCTAAATTGAACTCTGAAGGCATGATTTTTCAGATGGCGCGAACTGCGAAGCCATAACTAGACAAGCAACTTGCAAGTACACTCACACCTACATACCCCAGCATAAAGAAATAACTGTTTGATGTCAGATGATCTTATCCAAGTTGCCATATCATGAAGATCCCAAAACTTTGTTTAGCAATACAAGAGCAACTCAGTAGGCAACTGGAATCTAAAATGCAGGTATAATCACCTAGTTCATAAACAAGTTATCAACTGAGAAATGGAGCTGGTTCAGCATACAAGATAATAAGATTCAGAAACTGGTTGATCCATCTAACAGAAGACGAACATCACTGTAATAGCAACAGTTTGAACGGCCACTATAAAGATTCCTTTGGTACCCGTGTAATACCATACAGATACCAAAACTAAGCACACTTCAACATCCAAAAGCACCAAGTTTTCAGAGTTCCAAGGTCTAATCTCATATCTCGTTTCAGTCTTATTCCTCGAATACTGACACTAACCATCCTTCCTGAGCAGAGCCTAGCACAAGCTTACCGCATCAAGATCGTGGCTACCGATCCGACCGACACTCCGAGGGCGCAAGAGATGGCGACCACCCGCGTCCGGAGCATCATGAGGTTAACGTTCTTCGAGGCCTGAAGGCAAAGCGTGAGCACCTGCAGCCTCCCGTTGGCCTCCATCTTCTGGAAGAAGGCGACGGGCTTGATGACACGGCGAAGCACCAGGGCGGCCGTGAAGGGGAACGCGAACGCCGCCACGCCCTGCACCAACGCGGCCGACTCGACCCCGACGGGCGCGGCCCCGGAGGCGATCCACGCTCCTGCAGCGAGGTGCGTCCCGCCGAGGATCGCGAGGGAGGCGCTGAGGCGCTGCGCGGCGCGGCGGAGGGCGTCGAGCTCCGCCCGCGCCTCGTCGGCGAGCGGCGACAGGTCGCGCTCCACCGTGGGGCCCTCGATCTCCTGGTGCTTCATCGACTCCAGGGGGGTGGTTTCTGGAGCCGGGGCGGCTTCTGGAGCGGCGGTGGCGGCGGCGGGGTTAGGGGTGGTGTTTGGGCTCGCGGAGAAGCGGCGGTGGGGGTCGAGTAGGAGGAGGGGGTTTCGCGCATAGGCGTGGGGATTCGAGAAGCTCGTGCCGGGAAAGAGCTTGGCGGTGGTGGTGGCGGTCGAGGGGCTCAGGAGGCGGCGGGCGAGGTGGGAGATCGCCATCGGAGCGTGGGAGGAGAGACGCTGTGCTGCGACGGTGCGGTGGCGGCTACCCTTTTTTCCTATTAAGGGCAAAAGCGTAAATAGCCCGCTTTCCTTGATTGTATGGCGATTTTCACCTAGCACCTTCCCAATTACTTATTTGCTTGTGTTTTTTCTTTTACGAATACGACGAGATTGGTATCTTTCCATTAAGTACAGAAAGTGAAACATGTACACGAGTTGGCATGACAACGAGCGAAGAGTAACATGCGAGTGGTGCTCAACCCTCAACAACCACTAAGGGTATGTTTGGTAGCTGTTCCCATCCTAGTATAGTTGTTCTCATGTGACACATGCTTAGTTTAGACATGCTCAGTACATGCAACTGCAGTTGTTTGATAGCAATGTATGCACTGATACATGCTGAGCTGAGACTGTGTTTGGTAGGCTGCATCAGATGAGACATGTTGCACCAAAACTGTGTTTGGTAGCTTGTATCTGAGGTATGTTGCATGAACGATTTTTTTTTGCCGCCAAGACAAATATTGAAACAACATTTTGACAATTCATGAAACAATTCGAGCAATAAAATGTTACCATGCCAACATAATCAACAATGATAATATAAATAAAATATTCAACAATTAACATAACACATGATAACCTTAATTTGAAGCAGTGCATCACTAGATTCATATTACATAGTCTCATTTGAAGTACACTTTATAATAGGCATTACAAAAAGGGATAGTCTCATCAAGCACAACAACTCAAAGAAGACCGGGATTGGCTTTCAAGATTCGCTTGATCGATGCTTTTCGGACTTCATCATTCATCTTCACAAAGTTAAGGCCTTTGCCTTATGTTCTGTGAGATAATCTAAAACAGCCAAGTGCTCATCTTGATCAAACACAAGAAGGTCCATGACAGCGTTGTACAAGTCAGGGTGTGTTTCAGCATGGCAAATGTTGTTGATAGCACTTGCAATCTCACGCATAACATCAGTCATGTTGCTACACTGGATTGAGTCCTCCTCAGTCAAGCCAGATGCCCTCTTTCTCTTCTTATTTGAAATAGGAGAAGGGTCCTGAGTGGCACTAGCAGTAGGAAGTACAACGTTAGACCCAGGAAGAAGTTGCAATACCTCATCTGTTGTTCCTTTCCCGTCCATGACATTCGGTTTATCCTTGTCTTTCACAACAATAGGCGTTCCTAGGGGCACACCGGGGCCCATTGCATACTTCCCAGTGGCATGCTTATTAGCAAAGAAAAGTTTCATATAGTCGTATTTCTCTAGTGGAGAATTGAGCAATTCAGCATCTGTTGGATGATCCCGCAACACCATTTGAACAAAAATAATTAACTGAGACATCATTTCAGCTAGGAAACATTATCATTTTCGGCAAAACTATATCATTTTAACACCGTTTGAGCACTAAGATAACTCATTTCAGCATTCAAAAAGGGCTGGTACATGTACATGCATACCTGAGTGTGGCCCAAATAGGGTTGTTCTTCTAGCACTACCATCTTCTTGTCATCATCCCAAAGTGCCCTACTTAAACCCTTCAAATAGACAAGCCTTGTCCACCTATTCCTCCACTTGAGAATATGATTGTGCACTTGGGTAATAGACACGTCATAACCAACGAAAGAAGATATACGCTTTGCAACTTTCAATTTTTCAACCTCTTTGAATCCTTTGTCAGTCTTGGCACCTCTTATCGCCACCTCAGAAAGGCCTTTCAACATCAACGCCGACATAGGCAGAGTCCAATTCATGACCTTGGGGCCTTCTTGGGAAGAGCACCAACACTTGGAACCTCCTGCACCTCATCATCCATCTACAACATAAACAATCCAAAAGTTAATAACATATTTCAGCACATAAATAAGCATAATTCAGCACATAAAAATCATATTTCAGCAGCTCAAAATCATGTTTCAGCTCATAAAAATGAATTCCAACACACAAACACACATTTCAGCACATAAAAAGCATATTTTAGTAGCTCAAATTATGTTTCAGCACATAAATATAATAGGACAACAATAGTTTTACAACACCAAGGAACACATCAATTGTTTTACAACTCTAAGACACATGATACATCAAATGTTTGCTAGCCCTCTATTCGCCCACATCTGATTTGCAAATTCATCTCTCTTATGAGCCCAAGAAATATTGTCATGGACAATATCATTGTGATCTTCATCGTTGGGTTCCAAATCCCATGTTTCCTCAGATGGGAAATACTCATCCTCACCATATTGAAGTACCCAATTATGAAGAATTGCACAAGTTGGTACTACTTTTACTTGGGTCTTGTAACCATGGAATGGCTTATTGTAGACAAACTTCCAACGGTTTTTGTATGTGGCAAAAGCCCTTTCAACTGTTGTCCTCAAAGAAGAGTGTCTTAAGGGAACAGAGAAGCAATTTTTTGTCTAAACATATACGGCTATATGAACAAGAGCTCTCTGTACAAAAAAACGCCTCATCTCTAGTCACGTGCTACCTCTTGAGCATGCGTTGGTTTTCCCTTGAAGAGGAAAGAGTGATGCAGCAAAGTAGCGTAAGTATTTCCCCCAGTCTTTGAGAACCAAGGAATCAATCCAGTAAGAGACTACACGCAAGTCCCTCGTACCTGCACAAACAAATAAGAACCTTGCAACCAACGCGATAAATGGGTTGTCAATCCCTTCATGGCCACTTGCAAAAGTGAGACCTGATAAAGATAATAAGATAAATATTTTTGGTATTTTTGTTGTATAGATTGGAAAATAAAGATTGCAAAACAAAAGGTGGCAGAAATAGCAAGTAGATAGGAAAATAATATGATGGAAGATAGACCCGGGGGCCATAGGTTTCACTAGTGGCTTCTCTCAAGATAGTAAATTCTACGGTGGGTGAACAGATTACTGTCGAGCAATTGATAGAAAAGCGCATAGTTATGAGAATATCTAGGCATGATCATGTATATAGGCATCACGTCCATGACAAGTAGACCGAAACGATTCTGCATCTACTACTATTACTCCACACATCAACCGCTATCTAGCATGCATCTAGAGTATTAAGTTCATAAGACCAGAGTAACGCATTAGGCAAGATGCCATGATGTAGAGGGATAAACTCAAGCAATATGATATAAACCCCATCTTTTTATCCTCGATGGCAACAATACAATACGTGCCTTGTTGCCCCTGCTGTCACTGGGAAAGGACAGCACAAGATTGTACCCAAAGCTAACACTTCTTGAAGGAAATATGCCATAGAGGCAATAATAAAGTTGTTATTTATATTTCCTTATATCATGATAAATGTTTATTATTCATGCTAGAATTGTATTAACCGGAAACTTAGTACATGTGTGAATACATAGACAAACAGAGTGTCACTAGTTTGCCTCTACTTGACTAGCTCGTTGAATCAATGATGGTTATGTTTCCTAACCATAGACATGAGTTGTCATTTGATTAACGGGATCACATCATTAGAGAATGATGTGATTGACTTAACCCATCCGTTATCTTAGCACGATGATCGTTTAGTTTGTTGCTATTTGTCGGAGTAATCGACCACGGGTACCCCGAGGACGGCAAGACGATATTTCAAGACATCAGGGCTAGCAAAGCCCCTCCGTCCGACTGCCCGGCCGCTCTTGTCGGCTCCCCGTCCGACTGCTCTGCCCATCCGGCTGATGACTGCCGGCTGCCGACTGCGCCAACCAGCCGGCTGCCGACTGCACCAACCAGCCGGCTGCCGACTGCGCCAACCAGCCGGCTGCCGACTGCGCCAACCAGCCGGCTGCCGAGTGCAGCCCGACCCGACATCGACAAGACAACGACGAGACGGCCATACCGCGGACAAGACAACCGTACCACGACGACATCATGTACAGTGTCATTTGTCCCCTGGCACTATTTATGAAGTGACCCAGGGGACAAGCATGACATGCACCATGCCTTACTCATGCCTACCCACATAGCTTACATAGTAAGCTAGCCCACACTATAAAAGGGGCACACATCCATCCATCCAGGGGATGGACTCCCACGGCCACATTCATTTGGCCACAAGGCCTCACATACACACGAGCAAATAGCTAGCAAGCTAGTTAGCTATCCATCCATCCATCCACAGAGGAGACTCACGCATGAGCTCACACACATCCATTCGGCCATAGGCCATGGGCATAGCCGGCCACTAGAGCATGCCTCATACAGGCATACACCAAGTCAGATACCCGTGGTACTGATCCCAGATACAGCTCTAGGAGCACTCTGTACTAGATATATCAGATACACTCAGACATGCAGCAGTAGGAGTATTATCTCTCCGGAGAGCTCTGAAGCTGGGTAAACCACCGCGTGCTACTCGCATACCCGCTCCCGGTCCTATCAGCAGCAGTCTTACCCACACACTAAGCCCTTGTGGCATCTGTCGACTCGCAAGCCCCCCGTGAGAAATACCACGACACTATTACTTTCTCCATAACTATACATGTTCCTATGACTATGAGATCATGTAACTCCCGAATACTATAGGAACACTTTGTGTGCTACCAAACATCACAACGTAACTGGGTGATTATAAAGGTTCTCTACAGGTGTCTTCGATGGTGTGTGTTGAGTTGGCATGTATCAAGATTAGGATTTGTCACTCCGATTGTCGGAGAGGTATCTCTGGGCCCTCTCGGTAATGTACATCACTATAAGCCTTGCAAGCAATGTAGCTAATGAGTTAGTTACGGGATGTAGCATTACAGAATGAGTAAAGAGACTTGCCGGTAACGAGATTGAACAAGGTATTGAGATACCGACGATCGAATCTCGGGCAAGTAACATATCGATGACAAAGGGAACAACGTATATCGTTATGCGGTTTGACCGATAAAGATCTTTGTAGAATATGTAGGAACCAATATGAGCATCCAGGTTCCGCTATTGGTTATTGACCAGAGACATGTCTCGGTCATGTCTACATAGTTCTCGAATCAGTAGGGTTCGCACGCTTAACGTTCGGTGACGATCGGTATTACGAGTTTATGTGTTTTGATGTACCGAAGGTAGTTCGAAATCTCGGATTTGATCACGGACATGGCGAGGAGTCTCGAAATGGTCGAGACGTAAAGATTGATATATTGGAAGCCTATGTTTGGACATCAGAATGGTTCCAGGTGAAATCGGGAGTATACCGGGAGGTTACCGGAACCCCCGGGGAGGTATATGGGCCTTATTGGGCCTTAGTGGAAGAGAGGGGAAAGAAGCAAAGGGGGCGGCCCCCCTTTCCTTCCTTCTTCCCTCTCCTTCCTTCTCTCCTAGAACCAACAAAGGGAAGGGGGATCCTACTCCCGATGGGAGTAGGACTCCTTGGGCGCGCCAAGAGAGGCCGCCCCCCTCCCCGTCCTCCACTCCTTTATATACGGGGGAGGGGGCACCCCATAGACACACAAGTTCATCATTGATCTTTAGCCATGTGTGGTGCCCCCCTCCACCATAATCCACCTCGGTAATATTGTAGCGGTGCTTAGGTGAAGCCCTATTCCAGTAGCAACATCATCATCGTCATCACGCTGTCATGCTGACGAAACTCTCCCTCGAAGCTCTACTGGATCGCGAGTTCGTGGGACGTCACCAAGCCGAACGTGTGCAGATCGCGGAGGTGTCGTACCTTCGGTGCTAGATCGGTCGATCGTGAACCCTCTCGTTGCTATGCATCAACATGATCTTGTGTGTGCGTACCCAACACTTCTCCCATTGCAAGAAATATCAATCTAGTAGGCTAAACCAAACTGATAATTCGAAGAGACTTGCAAAGATATTAAATCATGCATAAAAGAATTCAGAGAAGAATCAAATATTGTTCATAGATAATCTTGATCATAAACCCACAATTCATCAGATCTCAACAAACACACCGCAAAAAGAATTACATCAAATAGATCTCCAAGAGAATCGAGGAGAACGTTGTATTGAGATCCAAAGAGAGAGAAGAAGCCATCTAGCTAATAACTACGGACCCGAAGGTCTGTGGTAAACTACTCACACATCATCGGAGAGGCTATGGTGTTGATGTAGAAGCCCTCCGTGATCGATTCCCCCTCCGGCGGAGCGCCGGAAAAGCCCCCAAGATGGGATCTCACGGGTACAGAAGGTTGCAGCGGTGGAAATAGGGTTTCGTGGTGCTCTCGAATGTTTTCGGGGTATATGAGTATATAGGCGAAAGAAGTAGGTCGGTGGAGCCACGAGGGGCCCACGAGGGTGGGGGACGCCTAACCCCTGGGCGCGCCCTCCTACCTCGTGGCCGCCTCGTTGCTTCCTTGACGTCCACTCCAAGTCTCCTGGATTGCGTTTGTTCCAAAAATAACTCTCCTGAAGGTTTCATTCCGTTTGGTATTCCTTTTCTGCGAAACACTAAAATAGGCAAAAAAACAGCAATTTGCACTGGGCCTTTGGTTAGTAGGTTAGTCCCAAAAATAATATAAAAGTGCATAACAAAGCCCATTAAACATCCAAAACAGATAATATAATAGCATGAAGCAATCAAAACTTATAGATACGTTGGAGACGTATCAAGCATCCCCAAGCTTAATTCCTGCTCGTCCTCGAGTAGGTAAATGAATTTTTGATGTGGAATGCTACCTAGCATAATTCTCAATGTAATTTTCTTTATTGTGTCATGAATGTTCAGATCCTAAAGATTCAAGACAAAAGTTTAATATTGACATAAAAATAATAATACTTCAAGCATACTAATAAAGCAATCATGTCTTCTCAAAATAACATGGCCAAAGAAAGTTATCCCTACAAAATCATATAGTCTGGCTATGCTCTATCTTCATCACACAAAGTATTTAATCATGCACAACCCCGATGATAATCCAAGCAATTTTTTCATACTTTTGATGTCCTCAAACTTTTTCAATCTTCACGCAATATATGAGCGTGAGCCATGGACATAACACTATATATGGAATAGAATGGTGGTTGTGGCGAAGACAAAAAGGAGAAGATAGTCTCACATCAACTAGGCATATCAACGGGCTATGGAGATGCCCATCAATAGATATCAATGTGAGTGAGTAGGGATTGCCATGCAACGGATGCACTAGAGCTATAAGTGCATGAAAGCTCAACAAAAAAAACTAAGTGGGTGTGCATCCAACTCGCTTGCTCACGAAGACCTAGGGCATTTTGAGGAAGCCCATCATTGGAATATACAAGCCAAATTCTATAATGTAAAATTCCCACTAGCATATGAAAGTGACAACATAGGAGACTCTCTGTCATGAAGATCATAGTGCTACTTTCAAGCACAAGTGTGGTAAAAGGATAGTAACATTGTCCCTTCTCTCTTTTTCTCTCATTTATCTTTTCTTCTTCTTTTTTTCTTTTTTTATTTGGGCATTTTTCCTCTTTATGGCCTCTTTTTTTTCTTTTCTCTTTTTTTTCTTTTCGTCCGGAGTCTCATACCGACTTGTGGGGGAATCATAGTCACCATCATCCTTTCCTCACTTTGGAGAATGCTCTAATAATGATGATCATCACACTTTTATTTACTTACAACTCAAAAATTACAACTCGATACTAGAACAAAATATGACTCTATGTGAATGCCTCCGGCGGTGTACCGGGATGTGCAATGAATCAAGAGTGACATGTATGAAAGAATTATAAAGGTGGCTTTGCCACAAATACGATGTCAACTACATGATCATGCAAAGCAATATGACAATGATGTAACGTGTCATAACAAACAGAACGGTGGTAAGTTGCATGGCAATATATCTCGGAATGGCTATGGAAATGCCATAATAGGTAGGTATGGTGGATGTTTTGAGGAAGGTATATAATGGGTGTATGATACCGGCGAAACGTGCACGGTATTAGAGAGGCTAGCAATGGTGGAAGGGTGAGAGCACGTATAATCCATGGACTCAACATTAGTCATAAAGAACTCACATACTTATTGCAAAAATCTATTAGTTATCGAAATGAAGTACTATGCGCATGCTCCTAGGGGGATATATTGGTAGGAAAAGACCATCGCTCGTCCCGACCGCCACTCTTAAGGAAGACAATCAATAAATAAATCATGCTCCGACTTCATCACATAACGGTTCACCATACGTGCATGCTACGGAAATCACAAACTTTAGAACAAGTATTTCTTGAATTCACAACTACTCGACTAGCATGACTCTAATATCACCATCTTCATATCTCAAAACAATCATAAAGAATCAAACTTCTCATAGCATTCGATGCACTTTATATGATAGTTTTTATTATACCCAACTTGGATGCTCATCACATTAGGACTAATTTTATAGCCAAAGCAAATTACCATGCTGTTCTATAAGACTCTCAAAATAATATAAGTGAAGCATGAGAGATCAATAATTTCTATAAAATAAAACCACCACTGTGCTCTTAAAAAGATATAAGTGAAGCACTAGAGCAAAATTATCTAGCTCAAAAGATATAAGTGAAGCACATAGAGTATTCTAATAAATTCCAATTCATGTGTGTCTCTCCAAAAGGTGTGTACAGCAAGGATGATTGTGGTAAAATAATAAGCAAAGACTCAAATCATACAAGACGCTCCAAGCAAAACACATATCATGTGGTGAATAAAAATATAGCCTCAAGTAAAATTACCGATGGACGAAGACGAAAGAGGGGATGCCTTCCGGGGCATCCCCAAGCTTAGGCTTTTGGTTGTCCTTGAATTTTACCTTGGGGTTCCATGGGAATCCTCAAGCTTAGTCTCTTGCCACTCCTTATTCCAAAATCCATCAAATCTTTACCCAAAACTTGAAAACTTCACAACACAAAACTCAACAAAAAATCTCATGAGCTCCGTTAGTATAAGAAAACAAACCACCACTTAAAGGCACTGTAGTGAACTCATTCTTTATTTATATTGGTGCTAAAACTACTGTATTCCAACTTCTCTATGGTTCATACCCCCCGATACTAGCCATAGATTCATCAAAATAAGCAAACAACACACGAAAACAGAATCTGTCAAAAACAGAACAGTCTGTAGTAATATGTAGGTTTCGAATAACTATGTAACCCCAAAAATTCTGAAATAAACTGGTGGACGTGAGGAATTTGACTATTAATCATCTGCAAAAAGAATCAACCTAAGCACACTCTCCAGTGAAAAATGGCAGCTAATCTCGTGAGCGCTAAAGTTTCTGTTTTTTACAGCAAGATCGCAAAGACTTCCCCCAAGTCTTCCCAAAGTTTCTACTTGGCACAAACACTAATTAAAAACATAAAACCACATCTAAATAGAAGCTAGATGGATTATTTATTACTAAACAGGAACAAAAAGCAAGAAACAAAAATAAAATTGGGTTGCCTCCCAAGAAGCGCTATCGTTTAACGCCCCTAGCTAGGCATACAAACAAGAATAGATCTAGGTATTGTCATCTTTGGTATGCAATTCTTCAATAGAACACTTATAACCCTTAGGAGTTTCCTTATTTTTATTAATGATCAAACTCCTAGGCAAGAAATCAAGAAATTCATTTGTAGCAAAAGGTTCCTTAATGATAGCGAAAAAGTTGGGGTGAACACTTATTGCTTTGAGATCCGCATTTTCCTTACTAGAAGATTCAGCTTTATTTTTAGGCACATACATAAACTTGGCAACTCTAGTAGTAGGAGGATGTGGAGTATTTTTCATGGAAGAAAAGGCAGACCCTAAGTTGGTAATAATATCCTCAAGTTTATCAATTCTTGTGGAATCTTGATCCATCTTTTTGTTAACTATGGGTTCTTTTTCTTTAAAAAAATCAGAGTAACTCCTACCTTAGATCCATATGGGTAATCTGGTTGTGGATCTTTTTATCCAAATTCTCAATCAACTCTATAGTGGCAACTTTATTTCCAATAATTTCAAGCCTTTGCATCACATGTTCCAAAGTTAAAATAGTTCCATTAACCAAGAGAGGTGGTGGCCCAAACAAATCTATAATAGCATTATAAGAATCAAAAGTATGGCTACCCAAGAAATTCCCTCGGGTAATGGTATCAAGAATATATCTATTCCAAGGGGTGATGCCTACATAAAAATTGCGAAGAAGAACGGAAGTGGATTGCTTCCTAGTGGATCTATTCTGAGCATTACAAATTCTATACCAAGATCTTTTAAATTTTCTCCCTCCCTTTGTTTAAAATTAAGAACTTCATGATCGGGAGTACTAACAATGATAGAAGGGCTATCCATAATAGCAAAACCAACGATCTAACACACGGACACACAAGAAGCAAGAAAAAGGGTGAACGAAAAAGAGGGCGAAAAAAACGGCAAAGGTGAAGTGGGGGAGAGGAAAACGAGAGGCAAATGGCAAATAATGTAATGCGAGAGATAAGAGTCTGTGATGGGTACTTGGTAAGTCTTGACTTGTGCGTAGATCTCCCCAGCAACGGCGCCAGAAATGGCTAGTTGCTGGGAGATCAAATCTTGACTTGACTTGGTGTAAGCCTCCCCGGCAACGGCGCCGGAAATCCTTCTTGCTACCTCTTGAGCATGCGTTGGTTTTCCCTTGAAGAGGAAAGGGTGATGCAGCAAAGTAGCGTAAGTATTTCCCTCAGTTTCTGAGAACCAAGGTATCAATCCAGTAGGAGACTACATGCAAGTCCCTCGTACCGGCACAAACAAATAAGAACCTTGCAACCAACGCGATAAAGGGGTTGTCAATCCCTTCACGACCACTTGCAAAAGTGAGATCTGATAAAGATAATAAGATAAATTGGTTTGGTATTTTTGTTGTATAGATTGGAAAATAAAGATTGCAAAATAAAAGGCGTCAGAAATAGCAAGTAGATAGGAAAATAATATGATGGAAGATAGACCCGGGGGCCATAGGTTTCACTAGTGGCTTCTCTCAAGATAGTAAATTCTATGGTGGGTGAATAGATTACTGTCGAGCAATTGATAGAAAAGCGCATAGTTATGAGAATATCTAGGCATGATCATGTATATAGGCATCACGTCCGTGATAAGTAGACCGAAATGATTCTGCATCTACTACTATTACTCCACACATCGACCGCTATCCAGCATGCATTTAGAGTATTAAGTTCATAAGAACAGAGTAACGCATTAGGCAAGATGACATGATGTAGAGGGATAAACTCAAGCAATATGATATAAACCCCATATTTTTATCCTCGATGGCAACAATACAATACGTGCCTTGCTGCCCTTGCTGTCACTGGGAAAGGACACCGCAAGATTGAACCCAAAGCTAAGCACTTCTCCCATTGCAAGAAAGATCAATCTAGTAGGCCAAACCAAACTGATAATTTGAAGAGACTTGCAAAGATATTAAATCATGCATAAAAGAATTCAGAGAAGAATCAAATATTGTTCATAGATAATCTTGATAATAAACCCACAATTCATCGGATCTCGACAAACACACCGCAAAAAGAATTACATCGAATAGATCTCCAAGAGAATCGAGGAGAACTTTGTATTGAGATCCAAAGAGAGAGAAGAAGCCATCTAGCTAATAACTATGGACCCGAAGGTCTGTGGTAAACTACTCACACATCATCGGAGAGGCTATGGTGTTGATGTAGAAGCCCTCCGTGATCGATTCCCCCTCCGGTGGAGCGCCGGAAAAGGCCCCAAGATGGGATCTCACGGGTACAGAAGGTTGCGGCGGTGGAAATAGGGTTTCGTGGTGCTCTCCGTTGTTTTCGGGGTATATGAGTATATATAGGCGAAAGAAGTAGGTCGGTGGAGCCACAAGGGGCCCACGAGGGTGGGGGGGGGCGCCTACCCCCTTGGGCGCGCCCTCCTACCTCGTGACCGCCTCGTTGCTTCCTTGACGTCCACTCCAAGTCTCCTGGATTGCGTTTGTTCCAAAAATAACTCTCCCAAAGGTTTCATTCCGTTTGGATTCTATTTGGTATTCCTTTTCTGCGAAACACTGAAATAGGCAAAAAACAGCAATTTGCACTGAGCCTTTGGTTAGTAGGTTAGTCCCAAAAATAATATAAAAGTGCATAACAAAGCCCATTAAACATCCAAAACAGATAATATAATAGCATGGAACAATAAAAAATTATAGATACGTTGGAGACGTATTATCATGCAGCAGCGGCTCCTCCCTGGTCACGCAGCAGCGGCTCGCATAGGCCGACCCAGGAAGGAAGGGGCGAGGAGGGCAGACGGAGAAGGAGGCAGAGTAGCTACCTCTCCTGGCAGCCGCGAGATTCACGTGGGGCGGCCGCGATTTGAGGTCCGGGGCGTGATAACCCACAAGTATAGGGGATCGCAATAGTTTTTGAGGGTAGAGTATTCAACCCAAATTTATTGATTCGACACAAGGGGAGCCAAAGAATATTCTCTAGTATTAGCAGCTGAGTTGTCAATTCAACCACACCTGGAAACTTAATATCTGCAGCAAAGTGTTTAGTAGCAAAGTAATATGATAGTAGTGGTAACAGTAGCAAAAGGTAATGATAACAAAAGTAATGTTTTTGGTATTTTGTAGTGATGATAGCAATAGCAACGGAAAAGTAAATAAGCAAAGAAAAATATATGGAAAGCTCGTAGGCAATGGATCGGTGATAGGGAATTATGCCGGATGCGGTTCATCATGTAACAATCATAACCTAGGGTGACACAGAACTAGCTCCAATTCATCAATGTAATGTAGGCATGTATTCCGAATATAGTCATACGTGCTTATGGAAAAGAACTTGCATGACATCTTTTGTCCTACCCTCCCGTGGCAGCGGGGTCCTAGTGGAAACTAAGGGATATTAAGGCCTCCTTTTAATAGAGTACCGGACCAAAGCATTAACACATAGTGAATACATGAACTCCTCAAACTACGGTCATCACCGGTAAGTATCCCGATTATTGTCACTTCGGGGTTAACGGATCATAACACATAATAGGTGACTATAGACTTGCAAGATAGGATCAAGAACTCTCATATATGGATGAAAACATAATAGGTTCAGATCTGAAATCATGGCACTCGGGCCCTAGTGACAAGCATTAAGCATAGAAAAGTCATAGCAACATCAATCTCATAACATAGTGGATACTAGGGATCAAACCCTAACAAAACTAACTCGATTACATGATAAATCTCATCCAACCCATCACCGTCCAGCAAGCCTACGATGGAATTACTCATGCACGGCGGTGAGCATCATGAAATTGGTGATGGAGGAAGGTTGATGATGACGATGGCGACGGATTCCCCTCTCCGGAGCCCCGAACGGACTCCAGATCAGCCCTTCCGAGAGGTTTTAGGGCTTGGCGGCGGCTTCGTATCGTAAAACGTGATGAATCCTTTTCTCTGATTTTTTTTCTCTCCGAAACCAAATATATAGAGTTGGAGTTGGGGTCGGAGGAGCTCCAGGGGGCCCACGAGGTAGGGGGCGCCCCCCACCCTCGTGGATAGGTGGTGGGCCCCCTGGTCTTCATATTTTGCAAGGATTTTTTATTATTTCCAAATAGACGTTCCGTGAAGTTTCAGGTCATTCCGAGAACTTTTGTTTCTGCACATAAATAACACCATGGCAATTCTGCTGAAAACAGCGTCAGTCCGGGTTAGTTCCATTCAAATCATGCAAGTTAAAGTCCAAAACAAGGGCAAAAGTGTTTGGAAAAGTCGATACGACGGAGACGTATCAACTCCCCCAAGCTTAAACCTTTGCTTGTCCTCAAGCATTTCAGTTGACAAACTGAAAGTGATAAAGAAAAACTTGTACAAACTCTGTTTGCTCTTGTTGTTGTAAATATGTAAAGCCAGCATTCAGTTTTCAGCAAAGATTATGAACTAACCATATTCACAATAACGCATAGGTCTCGTGTTTACTCATATCAATGGCATAATCAACTAGCGAGCAATAATAACAAATCTCGGATGACAACACTTTCTCAAAACAATCATAATATGATATAACAAGATGGTATCTCGCTAGCCCTTTCTGAGACTGCAAAACATAAATGCAGAGCACCTTTAAAGATCAAGGACTAACTAGACATTGTAATTCATGGTAAAGGAGATCCAGTTAAGTCATACTCAATGTAAACTAACCGTAATGAATGCAAATGACAGCGGTGCTCTCCAACTGGTGCTTTTTAATAAGAGGATGATGACTCAACATAAAAGTAAATAGATAGGCCCTTCGCAGAGGGAAGCAGGGATTTGTAGAGGTGTCAGAGCTCGGTTTTGAAATAGAGGTGAATAATATTTTGAGCGGTATACTTTCATTGTCAACATAACAACCAAGAGATGGCAATATCTTCCATGCTACACACATTATAGGCGGTTCCCAAACAGAATGGTAAAGTTTATACTCCCCCTCCACCAACAAGCATCAATCCATGGCTTGCTCGAAACAATGAGTGCCTCCAACTAACAAGAGTCCCAAGGGGAGTTTTGTTTGCAACTATTTTGATTTAGTTTGCATAAAGCATGGGACTGGGCATCCCGGTGACCAGCCACTTTCTCGTGAGTGAGGAGGGGAGTCCACTCCTCTTGAGAATAACCCGCCTAACATGGAAGATACGGACAACCCTAGTTGATACATGAGCTATTCGAGTCATACAAAACATGATATTTGTTTGAAGGTTTAGAGTTTGGCACATACAAATTTACTTGGAACGGCAGGTAGATACCATATATAGGTAGGTATGGTGGACTCATATGGAATAACTTTGGGGTTTATGGAGTTGGATGCACAAGCAGTATTCCCGCTTAGTACAGGTGAAGGCTAGCAAAAGACTGGGAAGCGACCAGCTAGAGAGCGACAACAGTCATGAACATGCATTAAAATTAATCAACACCGAATGCAAGCATGAGTATGATATAATGCACCATGAACATAAATATCGTGAAGGGTATGATATAATGCACCATGAACATAAATATCGTGAAGGCTATGTTGATTTTGTTTCAACTACATGCGTGAACATGTGCCAAGTCACGTCACTTAAATCATTCAGAGGATGATACCACCCTATCATACCACATCACAACCATTTTAATAGCATGTTGGCATGCAAGGTAAACCATTATAAGCTCCTAGCTAATCAAGCATGGCACAAGAAACTATGATCTCTTGTTGTCATTGCAAACATGTTTATTCATAATAGGCTGAATCAGGAACGATGAACTAATCATATTTACAAAAACAAGAGAGAGGTCGAGTTCATACCAGCTTTTCTCATCTCAGTCAGTCCATCATATATCGTCATAATTGCCTTTCACTTGCACGACCGAACGATGTGAATAGTAATAATAACGCACGTGCATTGGACTAAGCTGGAATCTGCAAGCATTCAATAAACAGGAGAAGACAAGGCAATATGGTCTCCTTTGTCAGATCAACAATAATGCATATAAGAGCCACTTCAACAATTTAATCATGGTCTTCTCCTATCGACCCCAAAGAAAAGAAAAGAAATAAAACTATTTACATGGGAAAGGTCCCAACAAGCAAAACAAGAACATGAAATCTTTTTGGGTTTTCTTTTTAATTACTACTACAAGCATGGAAAGTAAACTAATTAAAAGCTAAAACTAATTTTTTGGTTTTTCTTAAGGTTTATTAAACACACAAGAAGAAAGCATAAAAAGGAAAATAAACTAGCATGGATGATACAATGAAAAAGTATGAGCACCGACATCTAGCAATGAGTGTGTGAACATGAATGTAATGTCGGTGGGAAATACGTACTCCCCCAAGCTTAGGCTTTGGGCCTAAGTTGGTCTATGGCCACGGCTGGCCTGGCGGATATCCATAATAATAGTTGGGGTCGTACTGAGAAGAAGAAGACTCTGACTGCCACTGGTTGGTAATCATTTCCGGATCCCAATGGTAATTAGACTGTCGTGGAGGATCAACTTGTGGTTCCGACTCTGGCTCTGTGGCTGATGTAGGGTTCCGGTAGGCGTGAATAGCCTCTAACGGAACAAGGTACTGGCGTGCAGATAAATGAAACAAGGAAGGAGCAGGCAGGGTAATAGTCTCAGGATGATGTTTATGAAAGAACAATTTGTATTTAAGCTCCACTTCCCTATTCTTAACAATAAAATCGTGTGCCACCATACTCTTATAATCTAAATAAACACAAGGCAGCATTTTTTCTTCCTTCTCATAATGCCTAATAGGTATGTTAAAATGTGCAGCTAGGCGTGAAGCATAGATGCCTCCAAAGATTGGGCCCTTTGTACGGTTCAGACTTAACCGTTTAGCAATAGTACCGCCCATACTAACAGAGTTATCAGAGAATAAACCGTGGAACGAAATAATAATATTAGGAACACTAAGGTTTCCACAATTTCCGCGACCAATTAAGCAACGACTAGCAAATATTGCAAAGTAGCGTAACACAGGAAAATGTATGCTATTGATTCGTGCATCGGAAACCTTCCTCGTTTCCCCTACAGTGATGGTATCAATAAACCCATCCACATCGCCACGATGTGGTTCCTCTGTCGTGCCCTCTAAAGGGACCAAACAAACCCGGCAAAAATCATAAAGTGACATCTCCTTATGCTCATCATATAAATAAAACTCCACCATAGGTGGTGAGCTCCTTGAATGGAAATGAAAGTTTTGGACAAAGATATTAGTGAGTAAGAGATATTGGTCGCGTTGGTCGTGGAGGAAGGCGGTGAGGCCTGTATTCTCAGCCAATTCATAAAAATCATCATAAATCCCGGCTGCTCTCAAGAATTCATCGGAAGGCCATTCACATGGCCGAACCTCCGCGGTGCGAGGCAGATTATACTTGGGCTTCGCTGCCTTTTCATTTTGCTTTTCCTTCGAGCTTCGGCTCGATGAGCCCCTCAAAAATCTCTTCATTATTTTCTGAAAAATTCTGAAATTTTTAGTAACTTCAAAATAGAAGTAAACCAAACTCAACAAAATTGATAGCAACTACTCCTACAAGTGCCTAGAGCCTATATCAAGCATCAAAACTACTTCTGACCATATAAATTTGACATGCAAGCTCAAGAACAGGGTCACCTAAGAAGCACAAATTTGTAATGAATAAAGAACTAGAACAAAAACTAATTGGACCAATGGAGGAGTCACATACCAATGAACAATCTCCCCAAGCAGTTTTGTGAGAGGTGCTTTGAGCAAGGAGATCAAAAATGGCAGCAAAATGAGCTTGGACTTAGGTTTGAGCTGGATATTCGTGTTTGTGGGAGGAAGAAGGAGTGTGTGGGTGAAAGGATAAGTGGAGGAGGGCCACCGTGGGCCCACGAGGCAGGCAGGCGGGCACGCCCAGGGGGATAGGGCGCGCCCTCCACCCTCGTGGCGAGGTGGATGCCCCCCGTGCTGTGTTCTCAGTGCCAAATATTCTCAAATATTCTAGAAAAAATCATATTTAAATTTCAGGGCATTTGGAGAACTTTTATTTTTGGGGTATTTTTATATCACACGGATAAATCAGATAACAGACGGAAAATACTTATTTTTTATTTTATCTAATATAAATAACAGAAAGTAAAAGGAGGGTAAAGAGAGGGATATGCACATCAAAAGGAATCCATTAACAAGGTTGATCAAGTCTTGTTAATGAACTCATTCAGAATAACATGGAACTGGAGAAATTTCGAATAACACTATGTTACCTCAACAGGGATATGCACATCCCCAATAATAAGAATATCATATTTCTTCTTGACAGTGGGAAGAGGAAATTCAAAACCTCCAAATGTAATCGATGGATTTTTTCCATTAGAGTTGATACTATGAACTTGAGGTTGTTTCCTCGGAAAGTGTACCGTATGCTCATTACCATTAACATGAAAAGTGGCATTGCCTTTAGTGCAATCAATAATAGCCCCTGCAGTTTTCAAAAAGGGTCTTCCAAGAATAATAGACATACTATCGTCCTCGGGAATATCAAGAATAACAAAGTCCGTTAAAATAGTAACATTTGCAACTACAACAAGCACATCCTAACAAATACCGACAGGTATAGCAATTTATTTATCAGCCATTTGCAAGGATATTTCAGTAGGTGTCAACTTATTCAAATCAAGTCTACGATATAAAGAGAGAGGCATAACACTAACACCGGCTCCAAGATCACATAAAGCAGTTTTAACATAATTTCTTTTAATGGAGCATGGTATAGTGGGTACTCCTGGATCTCCTAGTTTCTTAGGTATTCCACCTTTAAAAGTATAATTAGCAAGCATGGTGGAAATTTCAGCTTCCGGTATCTTTCTCTTATTTGTAACAATTTTGAGGGAGTCCTGGATTAGGGGGTGTTCGGATAGCCGAACTATACCTTCAGCCGGACTCCTGGACTATGAAGATACAAGATTGAAGACTCCGTCCCGTGTCCGGAAGGGACTTTCCTTAGCGTGGAAGGCAAGCTTGGCGATACGGATGTTCAGATCTCCTACCATTGTAACCGACTCTATGTAACCCTAACCCTATCCGGTGTCTATATAAACCGGAGGGTTTTAGTCCGTAGGACAACATACACATCAACAATCATACCATAGGCTAGCTTCTAGGGTTTAGCCTCTCTGATCTCGTGGTAGATCTACTCTTGTACTACCCATATCATCAATATTACTCAAGCAGGACATAGGGTTTTACCTCCATCGAGAGGGCCCGAACCTGGGTAAAACTTCACGTCCCTTGCCTCCTGTTACCATCTGGCCTAGACGCACAGTTCGGGACCCCCTACCCGAGATCCGCCGGTTTTGACACCGACATTGGTGCTTTCATTGAGAGTTCCTCTGCATCGTTGCCGTCAGGCTCGATGGCTCCTACGATCATCGATAGCGATGCAGTCCAGGGTGAGACCTTCCTCCCCGGACAGATCTTCGTCTTCGGCGGCTTTGCACTGCGGGCCAATTCACTTGGCCACCTAGAGTAGATCGAAAGCTACGCCCCTGGCCGTCAGGTCAGATTTGGAAGTTTAAACTACACGGCTGACATCCGCGGGGACTTGATCCTCGATGGACTCAAGCCACTGCCGAGCGCGCCGCACTGCCCCGACGAGCATGATCTAGCTCTGCCGCTGAACAGTGCCCTGGAGGCCGCACCCGCATCGGCTCCGATCCTTAATTCGGAGCCAACTACGCCGATCGAGGATGGGTGGTTGGACGCTGCCTCGGGGGCTGCGATCCCAACGGCGACTGAGCCGAACACCAGCCCCGCACTCCGTGAGACTCATGACTCCAAGGAGCCGGACCCCTTTCCGAACTCCGAACCCTCCGCGCCCCGGCCAATCGAATCTGATTCGGCCCCGACCATGGAGTTTACTGCCGCGGACATCTTTCAGCACTCGCCTTTTGGCAATATTCTGAAGTCACTGAAGTCTCTCTCTTTATCAGGAGAGCCCTGGCCGGATTGCGGCCAGCAAGGTGGGGATTTTGACGACGAAGAAATTCAAAGCCCACCCCCACCCACTTTGTAGCCACTGTTGACGATTTAACCGACATGCTCGACTTCGGCTCAGAAGACATCGACGGTATGGACGCCGATGAAGGAGACAGTGAAGAACCAGCGCCTATTGGGCCCTGGAACGCCACCTCGTCATATGACGTATACATGGTGGACGCACCAAAAGATGACGACGAGGAGCGGAAGGACGCACCGAAGGCTTGTTCCCTCGAAAAGCAGTCAAAGCGGCGACACAAGCGCCGCCCCAAATCCCGCCTCGACAGAAATAGCGATCACACAGACCCAGCATTGGAGCAGGGCGAACCGCTGCCGGACAACGACAATCCGGATAATCAAACCGCACAAACAAATCATGTCAAGGATAATGGTCCGGACGACATAACGCCGGACAGACACCCGGAGCAGCAGACTGCCCGTAAAAGGCTTGTTGCCACCGCGAGGAGTCTGACAAAACAAAAGCAAAGGCTCAAGGCTGCGCAAGACACACTCCACATTAGATGGAGCAAAATACTCAACACAGCAGCGAGGTACGGAGACAATCGCCCCTCCAAGAGCTACCCAAAGCGGAAGCTGCTACCCAAATTCGATGAGGAGGCCGCAGACCCCCCGCAACCAAATATCAAAGCAGCCACCTGGTCGGATAGACGACCCCTCTACCAACACAGAGCGGCATACAACGCCGCCCACAATACAACACGCGACCCAGGTGAGGGTTCGTACCCAAAGGACGGCGCAACAAGATCCATCTATGGACCACGCAAGCGCCCCCCAGCATACAATGCAACACAACAAGTATCCGAACAACGCGGCACACCCAGCTACAGGGGTGCCGCACACCCCCTGTGTTTCACCGATGAGGTGCTGGACCATGAATTTCCAGAGGGATTCAAACCCATAAACATAGAGGCATACGACGGAACAACAGACCTGGGGTTTGGATTGAGGACTATATCCTTCATATCCATATGGCTCGAGGAGATGATCTCCACGCAATCAAATACTTACCCTTCAAGCTCAAAGGGCCAGCTCGTCACTGGCTCAAAGGCCTCCCCGAAAGCTCCATTGGAAGTTGGGAAGAGCTCGAAGACGCCTTTCGGGCAAATTTTCAAGGGACTTATGTCCGACCTCCGGATGCGGATGATCTGAGCCATATAACTCAGCAGCCCGGAGAGTCAGCCCGAAAGCTTTGGAATAGGTTTCTTACCAAAAAGAACCAGATTGTTGACTGTCCGGACGCCGAAGCCTTAGCGGCTTTCAAGCATAGCGTCCGTGACGAATGGCTCGCCAGACACCTCGGCCAAAATAAGCCAAGAACGATGGCCGCATTAACAAACCTCATGACCCGCTTTTGCGCGGGTGAGGACAGCAGGCTAGCTAGATGCAGCACCAGCGACCCCAGTACATCGAAAGTTAGAGATGGAAACGGGAAATCACGGCGCAACAGCAATAAAAAACGCCGGAATAAAGAAGACAACACGAAGGGCACGACAGTAAACGCTGGATTCAAAAACTCTCGGCCAGGTCAAAAGCCGCCCACTAAAGGCACCAGGGATGAACTGTCCAGCCTCAACAAAATTCTGGACCAAGTATGTCAGATCCACAGTACCCCGGGTAAACCTGCTAATCATACCCACAGAGAATGTTGGGTCTTCAAGCAGTCCGGCAAGCTCAACGCCGTACACAAGGGGGAGGACACACCAAGTGAAGACGAGGACGAGCCCCCCAAGCAAGACATGGGGGAACAAAAGAAATTCCCACCATAAGTCAAAACAGTAAACGCACTACACATGATCAAGGGAAAAAACAATGCGGCACCCCCAGGAAAATATACCCAAGTGCCTGTCACCTCAAAGTCCTGCCAATGGTCGTCTCAACCGATCACTTTCGACCATCGTGATTACTCAGCAAGTATCCGACACACAGGATGGGCTGCCTTGGTATTAGACCCAGTAATTGGCGGATATCACTTCACACGAGTCTTGATGGACGGCGGCAGCAGCCTAAACCTAATATACCAGGATACAATCCGCGGGATGGGGTTAGACCCAACACAAATTCGCCATAGCAATACTACCTTTAAAGGAGTAACGCCAGGCCCAGGGGCTCGTTGTACGGGCTCCCTCCTACTACAAGTTATATTCGGCTCCCCCGATAACTTCCGTCGCGAGCATTTAACTTTCCACATCGCTCCGTTTCAAAGTGGCTATCAAGCACTGCTAGGACGCGAAGCTTTCGCTCGCTTTAATGCAATACCACACTACGCCTCCCTCACACTCAAGATGCCCGGTCCACGTGGCATCATTATAGTGCATGGAGATATCAAGCGCTCTCTGCGCGCCGAGGAGAGTGAGGCTGCCTTGGCAGCCAAACATTAAAGACGTCCGGACCAGCGATCGAATCCGGCGCCGCTATTTACACCGAATAAGTAATCACACCCCTATTCGTCAATACAAGGGGCTCAGCGCGCGCAGACAAGTGGCAACTTCTTATCATCTTCAATTATACATGGTTTCTTTAAAAACTATATTTTTGCACGACAACTCTTTCATTTAACTTCCTCTCTTTTACAGACGATCATCGTGCTACACCCATCCAAGGATACGGCACAACGGAGACACAGGCGCAGACGTGCAGCAGGGACCCGCTCAAAGGATTCTTTTTAGATTAAGACCCTGCGTAAACCTTTTTTACTGTCTCTTGTTGATACATATCCACCGTTGTGAAGGATGCTGACGTCTTGGCATGTGGCCACACCAGAACAATGCACGTACCTGGACACAAGGGGCTTCTTACAAAGGCTATTATTTAGGCCCAGTTTATACCACAAAGACCGAATACCTTAGGGAGTGTTTGGCGTCGCGAGTTTGGCCCTATATGCATCAGCTCCGAATCATTGTCTTTGGTCAAATGTTGGGTTTGCCCGGCTCCTGTGTTTTGGTGCCTTATGTTCCGCTTTACCGGCTAAGGTAGCACCAGGAGAACTACTGCGATTGTGCCCTGGTTCATTCTGATGAGCACCTCAGTAGAGAAAGCTGAAAACTGACTGTCATGATATAGCGTGAGACTGGTCAACCACTCGATGACCTGTGGGAATGTTAGAATTCCTCCGCCTTAACAAAGGGCCGTTTTCCGGCTAGGCATATACGCACCCTGAGATCGGGAGAGTGCGGAGCCACCAGGGGCTATCTAGTAGCCCCACTGTCAAACTCCTATGGCTAAGTGAAAGTGTTAAAGCATTATAGTCCGGTTGCCTCACTCGCTCCGCTATCACCTCCTTAATAGGACCAAGACGTTGGGTTAAGTGTGAACGCATGTTTTTGCTAGCACCTCCGCATTATATGCGTGGGGGTTGAAGCCGACGACTGCAATCTTTCAGGTTATACACACGTATACAAAAACGACCGCCCAGGAGGCATCATATTACTTTCAGGCAAAAGTATAAAAATAGCCTTATAAAACTCTATAAAAGCATTTCGCTTACAATGAGATTACATATCACTCAAACATAATATTTTTTGAGCACTGGGTCTCTACCAAACGGGCACCCTCAAGAACTTCTTCAAAGTAGCGCTCAGCAGCCTTTCGACCTATGGCCGAATCCCGCGCTGCAACATTGGTAGCATCCATCTCCGCCCAGTATGCCTTGACACGGGCAAAGGCCATCCGTGCGCCCTCTATGCACGCCGACCTCTTCATCGCATCAATGCGCGACATCACATCGAGTAACTGCTGCACCAAGCTGAAATAGTTGTTCGGTTTTGACCCTTCCTGCCATAACTGATCCACAACAGACCTCATGGAGAGTCCGGACAACCTATTTAGTTTGGCCCATTTGGCTAATTGGTCAGTCAATGAAAGTGGACGCTCGGGAGTATGGAATTGTCTCCAAAACAGCTGGTCTATTCCACGGTCCGTCTGACCCTGGAAGTACTTGGCCGCATCGGCATCCCTTGCCGCCAAATCCATATACACATCCTCCGAGCTCCACAGCCGATCCAGGGGGGCATACCATGGATCTCCGAACTTCCTCCGCAACATAAAGGATTTCCCAGCTACAATATCCTCGGCTTCCCGCAGCTCCTTCTTTGCCCTCATAGCAGAGCGGAGGTCCTTTCTCGTCGCAGCAGCCTTCTCAAGGTCCGATGCCTTCGCCTGGTTTTCCTTTTCAAGAACCCAACAACGGTCGACGGCGGCTTTTAATTCTATGGCCATCTTGTCTCGGCTCTCGCCATGTGCGGCCTTCTCGGCTTGCAACTCTTCGGCCGCCTTTAAAACAGCCGCATTACCCAACCTCGCTTGTTCCTTGGCTCGGGCAAGTTATGCCCACAAGGCTTCAACATTGGCAGCCCCATCTGTAGTCACAACATATTAAAGATACTGGCATCATGCTACTCTTCCTATGTGACGTTCACCAGATAATGACACTTACCCTGTGCCTCGTCAAGCCTTTTGTTAACAAGCTCGATGTCGGCGTCTGCCGCATCCAACTGCCGTTCTAAATGGGCAAAGTCCCTAGTCCGGCTAGCCATCGGAGCTTCCATCACCTGCACATCGAGGCAGTATGGTTATTACCTGGGAATATGATCCTCTGTTCGTCGTCATTTCCGACGACAACCAGAGTCTCAGGGGCTACTATCTACACAGGGCACACCTAGTATGTGCAGGACTATCATACATTATTTTACGTACCTCAAACCCTGTCAGTAGACTCATAAAAGCTTTATGCAATCCGCTTTCGGCGAACGAGATTCTCTCCATCACCGTATTCATCAGCACACGGTGTTCATCTGAGATGGCCGCTCGCCCCACCAACTCCCTCAGAACATCCGACCGTACATTAGACGGTGCCGGACTCATTTGTCTGCTCTCTTCAGGAGCCGAACACTGGGAACTTCGGGGGTCGACAGGATTATCTTCTGGCCTTGCCGGACTCGGAGAGGCCCTCCGCGACGACACTTCAGGGTCGCCCACTTCCGGAGCGGAGGAGTCCGGAGGGGGCGTTTCGCTCTCCATCATCTTTGGAAGAAGACCCCCCAAAGACGAGCTCATTTGAGAGGGGCTAAGGCCCGAACTGCAAAGATACATGCAGCGGTTATCTTCTCAGAAGAAAATACGACATATCTGTACTATTAAGGTATTTTGGGTCACTTACGACTCGTGGGAGAATTGATCCCCTCGCGGACTTTGTGCGGCAATGGCGCCCCCCGAGCTAGGACCCTCTGTGGGAGACTTCTTCCCTCGTTTGGAAGTTTCGGCTTCCGAATCCCTGGGCGCAGTTCTTTTCCTCTTCTGGTCGTCTTCCTTCATGGAGACGCTCTCTCCCTCGGCTAGAATGGGCAGCGTTGAGGGCCCGCGTCCGCCTGCATTACCATCCATAGTATTTTCCTTTAAAGGCTCCGGGCAGGGTGTGGTCTGGAGCATCTTCTCCAATACCGGATTTTCCAAACCCTCAGGGAGGGGGGCCGAACACCGAATCAACTTCGCCTTTGTTAGCCAGTCCTGGTCAAAAAGAAAACTCTCAGAAATAGCTTCGTAACAAAGGAGAGATAGTATGTTCGGCCGAAAGATGCCTTACCTGTTCGGCGGCACGGTTGCTACTCAGGCCCGCGTCCTCGGTGATTTCCGGACACTCCACTTGAGGTCCGAAGAACGACTTGTACATCTCCTCGTGCGTCAGGCCGAGGAAATTTTGAATGGCGCATGGTCCCTCGGGATTAAACTCCCACAAGCGAAGAGGCCGGCGTTTGCAAGGCTGGACTTGGCGAACCAGCATAACTTGTGCTACCGCAACCAAACTGAAATCTCCATTAAAGAGATCTTGAATGCGGCTCTGCAGTATAGGCACGTCCTTGGCCGGACCCCAGCTCAGTCCTCTGCTAATCCATGACATCAGTTGTGGTGGAGGGCCCGGGCAGAAGATAGGGGCGGCCGCCCACTTGGCACTTCTGGGAGCCATGATGTAGAACCACTCCTGTTGCCACAATTCAGACACCTCTGGAATGGAACCTTTGGGCCATGCAGCTCCCGTCATCTTGCGTATTGAGGCACCTCCACACTCCGCATGTTGCCCCTCGATCATCTTCAGGTTTACTTCAAAGGTCTTGAGCCATAGGCCAAAGTGAGGGGTAACCCGGAGGAAGGCCTCGCACACAACGATAAATGTCGTGATATGAAGAAAGGATTCCGGAGCTAGATCATGGAAATCTAGCCCGTAGTAAAACATCAAGACCCTGACAAAAGGATCCAATGCAAGGCCTAGACCTCGGAGGAAGTGGGAGACGAACACGACGCTCTCGTTAGGTTCGGGAGAAGGGACGGCCTGCCCCCGGGGAGGCAGCCGATGCAGAATCTCGGCGGACAGATATCTGGCCTCCCTCAACTTTTTGACGTCTTCTTCCGTGACGGAAGAAGGCACCCATTGGCCTTGAAGGCTAGATCCGGACATGACTGAAGGTTCGGAGCACCTGACCTGAACTTTGGGCGCTTGAGCTTGAGGTGGGAGAAGGATTCGATTGAGCACGGGATGGAAAAATAAAAGGCCTCGTCCCTTTATAAAGAGGGTGGATATCGAGCGTCCTCCCCGTGCCCGTTTGGACTTGCCTATGTTCTAGGAGTCCTAGAAGCGGTTGAGTTACCCACGCCCGTATTTATGAGAATCCCGGAATAAGGGGACACGATCTCTGCTTTAACAAGACGTGCCAAGGAAACCGCCTCGCATAATGCGCTAAGATGGGACAGTAAAACGGTTCGAATAAAAGCTTGGCCGTGGTGTGATGTCACACTACGGAATACGTCAGCAGATTAGATTTGTGTAAATATTATTCTCTCTATGGCAATATGTGGAAACTTATTTTGCAAAGACGGACACTATCTTTGTGTTCAAAATCTTCTATGAAGTACTTGGAGGAGGAACCCGCCTTGCAATGCCGAAGACAATCTGCGCGTCGGGCTCGTCGTCATTGAAGCCTGGTTCAGGGGCTACTAAGGGAGTCCTGGATTAGGGGGTGTTCGGATAGCCGAACTAAACCTTCAGCCGGACTCCTGGACTATGAAGATACAAGATTGAAGACTCCGTCCCGTGTCCGGAAGGGACTTTCCTTGGCGTGGAAGGCAAGCTTGGCGATACGGATGTTCAGATCTCCTACCATTGTAACCGACTCTATGTAACCCTAACCCTATCCGTGTCTATATAAACCGGAGGGTTTTAGTCCGTAGGACAACATACACATCAACAATCATACCATAGGCTAGCTTCTAGGGTTTAGCCTCTCTGATCTCATGGTAGATCTACTCTTGTACTACCCATATCATCAATATTAATCAAGCAGGACGTAGGGTTTTACCTCCATCGAGAGGGACCGAACCTGGGTAAAACTTCGTGTCCCTTGCCTCCTGTTACCATCCGGCCTAGACGCACAGTTCGGGACCCCCTACCCGAGATCCGCCGGTTTTGACACCGACAAATTTCTTTCATATACTTAGCATAATGATTCATTTTAAGCATATCAGTTAATTGCATACGCAAAAAGATAGGTCTAATCATTTCAGCAAAGCGCTCAAAATCCTCATCATCCTTTTTCTTGGATGGTTTGGGAGGAAAAGGCATGGGTTTCTGAACCCATGGTTCTCTTTCTTTACCATGTTTCCTAGCAACAAAGTATTTCTTATCATAATGTTGATTCTTTGATTGTGGGTTATCAAAATCAACAGTGGGTTCAATTTCTATATCATTATCATTACTAGGTTGATCATCATCATGAACATTATTATTAACATTATCACTAGTTTCAGGTTCATTACCAGATTGTGTTTCACCATCAGAAATAGAAATATCATTTGGATTCTCAGGTGTTTCAACAATAGTTCACTAGAATCATGCAAAGTCCTATCATTTTTCGTTTTCTTCCTTTTAGAAGGACTAGGTGCATCTATATTATTTCTCTGAGAATCTTGCTCAATTCTCTTAGGATGGCCTTCAGGATAAAAAGGTTCCTAAGTCATTTTACCACCTCTAGTCATAACTCCAACAACATTATCATTATCCTTACTATTCAATTCATTGAGTAAATCATTTTGAGACTTAAGTACTTGTTCTACTTGAGTGGTAACCATAGAAGCATGTTTACTAATAAGTTTAAGTTCACCTTTGACATTAGCCATATAATCACCCAAGTGTTCAAGCATATTTGAATTGTATTTCAATTGTCTACCAAAATAAGCATTGAAGTCTTCTTGCTTAACCATAAATTTATCAAACTCATCTAAGCATGGGCTAGCAAACTTAGCAAATGGGATTTTCGCTTTATCATATCTATAGAGAGAATTTACCTTTACTACCTGTGTCGGGTTATCAAGACCATGAGTTTCTTCAATAGGTAGTGGATTAAGATCATATGTTTCTTCAATGGGTGGTAAATTAAGACCATGTATTTCTTCAATAGGAGGTAAATTCTTAACATCTTCAGCTTTAATACCTTTTTCTTTCATAGATTTCTTTGCCTCTTGCATATCTTCAGGACCGAGAAATAGAACACCTCTCTTCTTCGGAGGTGGTTTAGGAATAGGCTCAGGAAGTGTCCAATTATTTTCATTTGTCAACGTATTATTCAATAGAATTTCAGCTTCATCCGGTGTTCTTTCCCTGAAAACAGAACCAGCACAACTATCCAGGTAATGTCTGGAAGCATCGGCTAGTCCATTATAAAAGATACCAAGTATTTCATTTTTCTTAAGAGGATGATCAGGCAAAGCATTAAGTAACTTGAGAAGCCTCCCCCAAGCTTGTGGGAGACTCTCTTCTTCAATTTGCACAAAATTATATATATCCCTCAAAGCAGCTTGTTTCTTATGAGTAGGGAAATATTTAGCAGAGAAGTAATAAATCATATCCCGGGGACTACGCACACAACCAGGATGAAGAGAATTAAACCATATCTTAGCATCACCCTTTAATGAGAACATAAATATTGTAAGGATATAAAAGTAATGAGTTCTCTCATCATTAGTGAACAAGGTGGATATATCATTTAATTTAGTAAGATGTGCCACAACAATTTCAGATTCATAGCCATGAAAAGGATCAGATTCAACCAAAGTAATTATATCAGGATCAACAGAGAATTCATAATCCTTATCGGTAACACAGATAGGTGAAGTAGCAAAAGCAGGGTCAGGTTTCATTCTAGCATTAAGAGATTGTTGTTTCCATTTAGCTAATAACCTATTGAGTTTGTATCTATCTTTGCAAGCTAAAATAGGTAAAGCAGCTTCTTTTTCAAAAACATAACCCTCAGGAATAACAGGTGTTTCATATTCATTAGAGGGAGAGTCTTCATCATCACTTTCATAAATATTATCAGATTCAATATTTTCATTCTCTCTAACCCTAGCAAGTTGTTCATCAAGAAATTCACCAAGTGGCACAGTAGTATCAAGCATAGAAGTAGTTTCATCATAAGTATCATGCATAGCAGAAGTGGCATCATCAATAACATGCGACATATCAGAACGAATAGTAGAAGCAGGTTTAGGTGTCGCAAGCTTACTCAAAACAGAAGGCGAATCAAGTGCAGAGCTAGATGGTAGTTCCTTACCTCCCCTCGTAGTTGGATAAATCTTGGTTTTTGGATCTCTCAAGTTCTTCATAATGATAAGCAGATATAAATCCCAAGTGACTCAAAGAATAGAGCTATGCTCCCCGGCAACGGCGCCAGAAAATAGTCTTGATAACCCACAAGTATAGGGGATCGCAACAGTTTTCGAGGGTAGAGTATTCAACCCAAATTAATTGATTCGACATAATGGGAGCCAAAGAATATTCTCAAGTATTAGCAGCTGAGTTGTCAATTCAACCATACCTGGAAACTTAATATCTGCAGCAAAGTGTTTAGTAGCAAAGTAATATGATAGTAGTGGTAACGGTAGCAAAAGGTAATGATAACAAAAGTAATGTTTTTGGTATTTTGTAGTGATGATAGCAATAGCAACGGAAAAGTAAATAAGCAAAGAATAATATATGGAAAGGTCATAGGCAATGGATCGGTGATAGAGAATTATGCCGAATGCGGTTCATCATGTAATAGTCATAACCTAGGGTGACACAGAACTAGCTCCAATTCATCAATATAATGTAGGCATGTATTCCGAATATAGTCATATGTGCTTATGGAAAAGAACTTGCATGACATCTTTTGTCCCACCCTCCCGTGGCAGCGGGGTCCTAGTGGAAACTAAGGGATATTAAGGCCTCCTTTTAATAGAGTACCGGACCAAAGCATTAACACATAGTGAATACATGAACTCATCAAACTACGGTCATCACCGGTAAGTATCCCGATTATTGTCACTTCGGGGTTAATGGATCATAACACATAATAGGTGACTATAGACTTGCAAGATAGGATCAAGAACTCTCATATATTGATGAAAACATAATAGGTTCAGATCTAAAATCATGGCACTCGGGCCCTAGTGACAAGCATTAAGCATAGCAAAGTCATAGCAACATCAATCTCAGAACATAGTGGATACTAGGGATCAAACCCTAACAAAACTAACTCGATTACATGATAAATCTCATCCAACCCATCACCGTCCAGCAACCCTACGATGGAATTACTCACGCACGGCGGTGAGCATCATGAAATTGGTGATGGAGGAAGGTTGATGATGAAGATGGCGACGGATTCCCCTCTCCGGAGCCCCGAGCGGACTCTAGATCAGCCCTCCCGAGAGGTTTTAGGGTTTGGCGGCGGCTCTGTATCGTAAAATATGATGAATCCTTTTCTCTGATTTTTTTTCTCTCCGAAACCAAATATATAGAGTTGGAGTTGAGGTCGGAGGAGCTCCAGGGGGCCCACGAGGTAGCGGGCGCGCCCCCACCCTCGTGGACAGGTGGTGGCCCCCTGGTCTTCATCTTTTGCAAGGATTTTTAATTATTTCCAAATAGACGTTCCGTGAAGTTTCAGGTCATTCCGAGAACTTTTGTTTCTACACATAAATAACACCATGGCAATTATGCTGAAAACAGCGTCAGTCCGGGTTAGTTCCATTCAAATCATGCAAGTTAGAGTCCAAAACAAGGGAAAAAGTGTTTGGAAAAGTAGATACGATGGAGATGTACCAGGGCGACGGCAAGGTTGATCGGGGCGGCGGTGACGGCGGCGAGGTACAAGATCAAAGGGGACCGACAGAGATGCAGATCAGGTGGAGTCGCCATGGAGTTCGCGGGAGAGAGAGGGAGGCGAGGGGTGGTCGAGAGAGAGGTTGTCCGATCCTGGTGGGTCGGGAGGAGATTTTTGCGGGGGTCGAACCGAGCCTCGCTGACCCTAGCTCGCATGTATGTGGGTGCTCCAGCGAGCATAGCTCAGGACCTTTTTTGCATCAGATGGGCTATGCCCAGAAGAGCCCATACACCCTGCCAAACACCTGAGAGTGGGTTGGGTAGGGAACTTTTAGCCTCATGCACCCTACGCGCTAGCTACCAAACACACCCTAAGGGTGTATTTGGTAGAGTGCATGGAGGGTGCATGAGCTCAAGAGTTCCATCCCGACCCACTTTTGGGTGTTTGCTAGTCTGCACGGGGCCTCCTCGGCATGCACGAGCTCAGCCCAAATACCCTCTTAGCATACACGAAGAGAGAACTGCCCAACAGTCGTTCACTGGTCAGCAGGGAGCGAAGCGAGCGACAATGTGTTTCGAAAAATGTTCAGAATTTCTAAAAATAAATTTAATTTTCATAAAATGTTGAGAATACCAAAAAAAAATTCAAATTTTTGAAAAAATGTCTAGATTGTCAAAATTTGTTGTTTTTTTGAAAAATGTCCAAATTTTCAAAAATTGTTAAGATTTTCAAAAGATGTTCAGAATTTTAAATTTTGTAACAATTTTTTAAAAATTTAGATTTTTGGAAAAAAATGATTTTTAAAAATTATTTCAGATTTGCAAATTTTGTTTAAAATTTTAAAAAGATCAAACTTTCAAATTTGTGTAAATTTTTTAAAAACTTTAGAATTTCAAAAAATGTTTAAATTTTCAAAAATGTTTTTTTTCATGTTTCAAAAAAATGTTCACCGCTACCAAACAACGGATGCAAACTGCCTAACAGAGTTTCAGCTTAGCATGTCTCAGCACATACACCGCTATTAAACAACAACAAATGCATGTCCTGAGCATGTCTAAATGAGCATGTAAACACACCCTAAGGAAACGAGCTCGACTTTGAATTAACAAAGTTATCATTACAATAACCAACAACTAACAAAGAGAACTAACACACTGGGAATACCTGTTTACAATGATCACTCATAAAAGGGAGAAAAAACAACACCTCAAACATTAGGGTGACTACACCAAGCATATACATGGATATGAAAAGAAAATGTTAATGCTTGATGTTTTCTTCTTTTAGTGAACCAAGTGCATTGTCGGGTTAGGTTACAACCATCATCGGGATTCCCGCTTAACGTCTTCACATGCACGCTAAAACCAGTCATAATGATGAAAGGCGATGCATAAGAACCAATGCAGATCGATATCTAAAGAGCAGTGCCTCCAAGGACGGGACGACACCAAAGCGCGGTCGTTGCCCAACCCAAAGACACAAGACCAAGGCGAGGCAGGGACAAAGGCTCCACACAGATGCCTCCAAAGAGTAAAAAGGCTCCCAATGGCGTCATTGTCAACGACACTGGACAAAACAGGCAAGGCTTTTCGCTAAAGCTATCACACCATCAAAGCGAACATGGCCAACTCGAGACACCGATCTAACAATCATCCATTTTCCACTGAGCTAACCACCCTAGCCAGCCAGACATAAGCTTAAGTGTCAATTTGCCAGGAGATGACCTAGAGGAGCCATGTCATCAAAAGAAAATACACCATCATCACCGTGTCAGAGAATCACAGAGAAATTAGTAGCAAGGAACATTTTTTCTTGTGAGACATGATAGATTCCCAAGGAGCAGGGGGGAGGAAGATTTAGTTGAGCTCGAATCACACCGACGAGCATGCATCACCCAAAAAGCATTGGAATAATGAAAGGGGGAACCGCGAGCACATGGCTTCGACCTAGATGGCATCACCAATCACGTGAGACAACATCTCAACTTTTCTTTCCCCCGACGCATGAGGACATAATTTCTGTTCTAACCTTTTGTGCTAACAAATTCACGAGTTGACCTCATTTGCAAAAGAATTTCGAATCTGACCCTTTTTGGTCACACCAACATTCCTGGCGTCCAGCTTACATAGGAACAACAACATGAACGGGAGAAGACCCAATATCTGAATGTAAGGTTCGTACCGCACGTTGTAAGGAAAGTCATCCGCAGCATGACCCCTCACGCGCAAAGCAACTACATGCTGCAAACAAAGTGATTTTTGGAAGAGTAAAAACACAAATGAAAAACACCAAAAATGATAAGTCTTGGTTCTTACCTTCCAGTTCTCAATGGCCGGAGCACGATGGTCCTTGTAGAACTCCTCGATTAATCCTTTGTACCAAGGTCCATCATCGTGCTCCATCCTACCAACCAAATTTGAACAAATTTTCCATGAAGAATATCAAAAAATATGCTATTGTAAATGGTTACACCGATGCTAGCTTCATGACTGATATAGACGACATAAATGTCAATTGGGATATGTTTTCACCCTTAGTGGTGGTGCAGTGGTTTGGAAGAGTTTCAAACAGAACATTGTTGCAGATTCTACCATAGAAGAAGAATATATTGCGGCTTAAAAAGCTTCGAAGGAGGCAGTCTGGATCAACAAGTTTGTTGAAGAGATTGGTGTGGTCCCAAGTGCGATGAACCCAAATGGCGTTGTATTGTGATAATAGCGGTGTCGTTGCATAAGCAAAGGAACCAAGCTCCCCCATGAAAACTTTGACAAATCAAACGCAAGTATCATATCATCTGACAACATGTCGAGAAAGGTTTTGTGAAAGTGCTCAAGATGCACATGAATTTAAATGTGTCAAACCTGATCATGAAGCCTCTATCACGAGCAAAACATGAGTAATGCCGAATAGCCGTTGGTGTAAAAAAGCTAGGTAACTAGATTATTGACTCTAGTGCAAGTGGGAGTATGTTGGAAATATGTCATAGAGGCAATAGTATTGTATTATTTATTTCCACATTTGTAATTAAGCGTTTATATTCTATACTATAACTGCTAAGATTCTGAATATGCGATTCAGTGGAAAACTCATAAGCACGTGAGGAATTATAAATGGTCAAACATGATTCCTAGTCTCGCCTCTAGGACTAGCTCAAGGGTTGTATGTTGATCATGTTTTCTAGATCTTGGGATATCACCAAGTGTAATGATAGTCCCAAAAAACACTGAGAGTATGGCGTTAGAAGAGTGATCATATTGCATTGACCCAACTTTTTTTGTTATACTTTGAGATACAATCGCCACTAGCCAATTGATATAACACATAGAGTTAACATATGCTTTAGACCATGAGAGTATCGTAGTCACTTCTTACCGGGCGATGGACTTTGGGTTTGCTCGAACATCATCTGTAAACAACGATCATAATGACAACTTTCAGGTTCATTGGAAAGTTTGGCAACGGGCTAGATAGCTCAAGAGTGGGATTTGTGAAGGAGATATGCCCTAGAGGCAATAATAAAGTTGTTATTTATATTTCCTTATATCATGATAAATGTTTATTATTCATGCTAGAATTGTATTAACTAGAAACTTAGTACATGTGTGAATACATAAGACAAACAGAGTGTCCCTAGTATGCCTCTACTTGACTAGCTCGTTAAGAAAATGTGGTTAAGTTTCCTAGCCATAGACATGTGTTGTCATTTGATGAACGGGATCACATCATTAGAGAATGATGTGATGGACAAGACCCATCCGTTAGCTTAGCACTATGATCCTTTAGTTTATTGCTATTGCTTTCTTCATGACTTATACATGTTCCTATGACTATGAGATTATGCAACTCCCGAATACCAGAGGAACACTTAGTGTGCTATCAAACGTCACAACGTAACTGGGTGATTATAAAGATGCTCTACAGGTGTCTCCGATGGTGTTTGTTGAGTTGGCATAGATCGAGATTAGGATTTGTCACTCCGAATGTCGGAGAGGTATCTCTGGGCCCTCTTGGTAATGCTCATCACTATAAGCCTTGCAAGCAATGTGACTAATGAGTTAGTTACAGGATGATGCATTACGGAACGAGTAAACAGACTTGTCGGTAACGAGATTGAACTAGGTATGATGATACCGACGATCGAATCTCGGGCAAGTAACATACCGATGACAAAGGGAACAGCGTATGATGTTATGCGGTTTAACTGATAAAGATCTTCGCAGAATATGTAGGAGCCAATATGAGCATCCATTTTCCGCTATTGGTTATTGACTAGAGATGTGTCTCGGTCATGTCTACATAGTTCTCGAACCCGTAGGGTCCGCACGCTTAATATTCGATGACGATTTGTATTATGATTTTATGTGATTTGATGACCGAAGGTTGTTCGGAGTCCCGGATGAGATCACAGACATGACAAGGAGTCTCGAAATGGTCGAGACATAAAGATTGATATATTGGACCATGTTATTCGGACACCGGAAGTGTTCCGGATAGTTTCAGGTGAAAAGGGAGTGCCGGAGGGGTCCGGAAACCCCCGGGGAACTAATGGGCCACCATGGGCCTTGTTGGAGAGAGAGAAGGGCAGCCAGGGCAGGACGCGCACCCCCCCTTGCAGTCTGAATTGGATAAGGGAAGGGGGCGGCGCCCCCTTTCCTACTCCCTCTCCCTCTCCTTCCTTCCCCCTCTCTTCCTTGTGGAGGAATCCTACTAGGATTGGTAACCGTAGTAGGACACCCTCTCCTTGGGCGCGCCCCTATGGCTGGCCGGCCTCCCCCTCCCTCCTTTATATACGGGGGCAGGAGGGCACCCTAGAACACACAAGTTGATCTTTTAGCCGTGTGCGGTGCCCCCTCCACAGTTACACACCTCGGTCATATCATCGTAGTGCTTAGGTGAAGCCCTACGCCGGTAACTTCATCATCACCTTCGCCACGCCGTCATGCCGATGGAACTCTCCCTCGGCCTCAGCTAGATCAAGAGTATGATGGACGTCACCGAGCTGAACGTGTGCTGATCGCGGAGGTGTCATACGTTCGGTACTTGGATCGGTTGGATCGCGAAGACGTTCGACTAGATCAACCGCGTTACTAAACGCTTCCGCTTTCGGTCTACGAGGGTACGTAGACACACTCTCCCCGCTCGTTGCTATGCATCTCCTAAATAGAATTTTTGAAACACGTTCCCCAACAGTGGCATCCGAACCAGGTCTATGTGTAGATGTTATATGCACGAGTAAAACACAAAGAGTTGTGGGCGATAATAGTCATACTGCTTAGCAGCAATGTCTTACAATGATTCGGCGGTATTGTTGGATGAAGCGTCTTGGACCAACATTACATGACCGCGTTCATGAGACCTGTTCTACCGAATGCTTCGCACACAGGTGGCTAGTGGGTGTCTTTTTCTCCAGCTTTAGTTGAATTGAGTTTGACTACGACCGGTCCTTGTTGAAGGTTAAAACAGCACACTTGACGAAAAATTGCTGTGGTTTTGATGCGTAGGTAAGAACGGTTCTTGCTAGAAGCCCATAGCAGCCAGGTAGAACTTGCAACAACAAAGTAGATGACGTCTAACTTGTTTTTGCAGGGCTTGCTATGATGTGATATGGTCAAGACGTGATGATATATAAATTTTTGTATGAGATGATCATGTTTTGTAACAATTATCGACAACTGGCAGGAGCCATATGGTTGTCGCTTTATTGTATGAAATGCAATCGCCATGTAATTGCTTTTCTTTATCACTAAGCGGTAGCGATAGTCGTAATAGCAATAGTTGGCGAGACAACAATGATGGTTCCATGGAGATCAAGGTGTCAAGCCGGTGACGATGGTGATCATGACGGTGCTTTGAAGATGGATATCAAAGGCACAAGATGATGATGACCATATCATATCACTTATTTGATTGCATGTAATGTTTATCCTTTATGCATCTTATTTTGCTTAGTACAGCGGTAGCATTATAAGATGATCTCTCATTAAATTTCAGGGCATAAGTGTTCTCCCTGAGTATGCACTGTTGCTATAGTTCATTGTGCCGAGACACCACGTGATGATCGGGTGTGATAAGCTCTACGTTGACATACAACGGGTGCAAGCCAGTTTTACACACGCAGAATGCTCGGGTTAAACTTGACGAGCCTAGCATATGCAGATATGGCCTCGGAACACTGAGACCGAAAGGTCGAGCATGAACCATATAGTAGATATGATCAACACAGTGATGTTCACCATTGAAAACTACTCCATCTCACGTGATGATCGGACATGGTTTAGTTGATATAGATCACGTGATCACTTAGATGATTAGAGGGATGTATATCTAAGTGGGAGTTCTTAAGTAATATGTTTAATTGAACATTAATTTATCATGAACTTAGTACCTGATAGTATTTTGCATGTCTATGTTGTTGTAGATCAATGGCCCGTTGATAACCCACAAGTATAGGGGATCGTAACAGTTTTCGATAAGTAATAGTGTCGAACCCAAAGAGGAGCTAAAGGCAGAACAAATATTCCCTCAAGTTCTATCGACCACCGATACAACTCTACGCACGCTTGATGTTCGCTTTACCTAGAACAAGTATGAAACTAGAAGTACTTCATAGGTGTTGTTGGATAGGTGATACATCTCCAACGTATCTATAATTTTTGATTGCTCCATGCTATATTATCTACTGTTTTGGATGTTTATGGGCTTTATTACACACTTTTATATCATTTTTTGGGACTAACCTATTAACCCAGAGCCGAGTGCCAGTTTCTATTTTACCTTGTTTTAGAATATCGCAGAAAAGGAAAACCAAACGGAGTCCAATTGACCTGAAACTTCATGGAACTTATTTTTGGATCAGAACAAGCCCGGGAGACTTGGAGTCCACGTAAGGGAAGCTTCGAGGAGGCCATGAGTAGGAGGGCGCCCACCCCCCTGGGCGCGCCCTCCACCCTCGTGGGCCCCTCGTGGCCCCCCTGACGTACTTCTTCCGCCTATATATCTCCATATACCCTAAAAACATCAGGGAGCACAATAGATCGGGAGTTCCGCCGCCAGAAGCCTCTGTAGCCACCGAAAGCCAATCTAGACCCGTTCCCGCACCCTGCCGGAGGGGGCAATCCCTCTCCGGTGTCCATCTTCATCATCCCAGTGCTCTCCATGACGAAGAGGGAGTAGTTCTCCCTCGGGGCTGAGGGTATGTACCAGTAGCTATGTGTTTGATCTCTCTCTCTCTCTCTCGTGTTCTTGAGGTGGTACGATCTTGATGTATCGTGAGCTTTGCTATTATAGTTGGATCTTATGATGTTTCTCCCCCTCTACTCTCTTGTAATGGATTGAGTTTCCCCTTTGAAGTTATCTAATCGGATTGAGTCTTTAAAGATTTGAGAACACTTGATGTATGTCTTGCCGTGCATATCTATGGTGACAATGGGATATCACGTGATTCACTTGATGTATGTTCTGGTGATCAACTTGCGGGTTCCACCCATGAACCTATGCATAGGGGTTGGCACATGTTTTCGTCGTGATTCTCCGGTAGAAACTTTGGGGCACTCTTTGAGGTTCTATGTGTTGGTTGAATAGATGAATCTGAGATTGTGTGATGCATATCGTATAATCATACCCACGGATACTTGAGGTGACATTGGAGTATCTAGGTGACATTAGGGTTTTGGTTGATTTGTGTCTTAAGGTGTTATTCTAGTACGAACTCTAGGGCTGTTTGTGACACTTATAGGAATAGCCCGACGGATTAATTGGAAAGAATAACTTTGAGGTGGTTTCGTACCCTACCATAATCTCTTCGTTTGTTCTCCACTATTAGTGACTTTGGAGTGACTCTTTGTTGCATGTTGAGGGATATTTATGTGATCCAATTATGTTATTATTATTGAGGGAACTTGCACTAGCGAAAGTGTGAACCCTAGGCCTTGTTTACCAGCATTGCAATACCGTTTACGCTCACTTTTATCATTAGTTACCTTGCTGTTTTTATATTTTCAGAGTACAAAAACCATTATCTACTATCCATGTTGCACTTGTATCACTATCTCTTCGCCGAACTAGTGCACCTATACAATTAACCATTGTATTGGGTGTGTTGGGGACACAAGAGACTCTTTGTTATTTGGTTGCAGGGTTGCTTGAGAGAGACCATCTTGATCCTACGCCTCCTACGGATTGATAAACCTTAGGTAATCCACTTGAAGGAAATTTGCTACTGTCCTACAAACCTCTGCACTTGGAGGCCCAACAACGTCTACAAGGAGAAGGTTGTGTAGTAGACATCAAGCTCTTTTCTGGTGCCGTTGCCGGGGAGTTTAGCGCTTGAAGGTATATCTTTAGATCTTGCAATTGAGTCTTTTAGTTTCTTGTTTTATCACTAGTTTAGTTTATAAAAGAAAACTATAAAAAATGGAATTGAGTTTGTCTCATACGCTTCACCTTTTTAATATCTTTCGTGAGTATGATGGAAAGGATAATTGTGCTCAAGTTCTAGAAGAAGAAATCTATAGAATGTTTGGCACTAAATATTTGAATGATGAGCATGATTGCAATGTTGTTAGTATGAATTCCTTGAATATCCATGATGCTAATGATATGCAAAGCCACAAGCTTGGGGAAGCTATGTTTGATGAAGATGATATTTTTTGTCCCCCATGTTTTGATGAGCAAATTTATTATGATGAAAGCATGCCTCCTATCTATGATGATTATTGCGATGACACGTATGCTTTAAAGAATAATGATAACCATGAAACTTGTCATCTTGATCTTAATTTTCAATCACATGATAGTTATTTTGTTGAGTTTGCTCCCACTATTATTCATGAGAAGAATTTTTCTTGTGTGGAGAGTAGTAAATTTTCTATGCTTGTAGATCATGAAAAGAATGCTTTAGGTGCTGGTTATATTGTTGAATTCATTCATTATGCTACTGAAAATTATTATGAGGGAGGAATATATGCTTGTAGGAATTGCAATAATATCAAGTTTCCTCTTTATGTGCTTAAAGTTTTGAAGTTATGCATGTTTTCCTTTCTTATGCTAGTTGATTATTGTTCCCACAAGTTGTTTGCTCACAAAATCCCTATGCATAGGAAGTGGGTTAGACTTAAATGTGCTAGTCATATTCTTCATGATGCTCTCTTTATGTTTCAATTCTTATCCTTTATGTGAGCATCATTGAAATCATCATGCCTAGCTAGGGGCGTTAAACGATAGCGCTTGTTGGGAGGCAACCCAAATTTATTTTTATTCCTTGCTTTTTGCTCCTGTTTAGTAATAAATAATTCATCTAGCCTCTGTTTAGATGTGGTTTTATATCTTTAATTAGTGTTTGTGCCAAGTAGAACCTTTGGGAAGACTTGGGGAAAGTCTTTGCGATCATGCTGTAGAAAACAGAAACTTTAGCACTCACGAGAATTGCTGCCATTTTTTATTGGAGAGTGCTATTTAGTTAATTATTTTTTCATATGATTAATAGATAAATTCCTCACGTCCAGAAATTTATTTGAGAATTTTATGAGTTCCAGAAGTATACGTTTGATCCAGATTACTACAGACTGTTCTGTTTTTGACAGATTCTGTTTTTCATGTGTTGTTTACTTATTTTGATGAATCTATGGCTAGTAAAATAGTTTATAAACCATATAGAAGTTGGAATACAGTAGGTTTAACACCAATATAAATAAATAATGAGTTCATTACAGTACCTTGAAGTGGTGATTTATTTTCTTATACTAACGGAGCTTACGATTTTTCTGTTAAGTTTTGTGTTGTGAAGTTTTCAAGTTTTGGGTAAGGATTCGATGGACTATGGAATAAGGAGTGGCAAGAGCCTAAGCTTGGGGATTCCAAAGGCACCCCAAGGTAATATTCAAGGATATCCAAGAGCCTAAGCTTGGGGATGCCCCGGAAGGCATCCCCTCTTTCGTCTTCGTTTATCGGTAACTTTACTTGGAGCTATATTTTTATTCACCACATGATATGTGTTTTGCTTAGAGCATCTTTGTTAAGATTTGCTTGCTGTTATTTAGAACAATGTTTTGCATCTTTTATTTCAATAAAAGTGGCATTGATAGCCTTTACTATGCCTATTTTAGAAGTCCACATGTTGCTGTTCGAAAACAGAAAGTTTACCGCTGCTGCAATAATTCCCTAGAAAATTCAGAATGTGATAAAATGTTGTTTTGCATATTAAAGCTCTGATAAATTTACTACAGTGGGAATTTTATTTCGTAATTTTTGGAGCTAGGTAAGTATGTATGTTGCTGCATTCTTTACAGACTGTCCTGTTTAGGCAGATTGCTGTTATATTTGCATTGTTTGCATATGTTTGCTTCTTTAATGATTCTATTTGAGGATAGGACTATTAAATATGCAGAGGCATTTAGTATGCAATGTTGAATAATAATTTTAGTGATTTGCTACAGTAGAGTATGATAAAGTTTTTGCAATGGTTTATACTAACTTATCTCACAAGTCCTTGTTGCTTTTGAGATTCAGGGAGACCGTGATATGAGAGGAATTAAGGAGACACAAAAGCTCAAGATTGGGGATGCCCAAGTCATCCCAAGATAATATTTCAAGAGGTCTCAAGCGTCTAAGCTTGGGGATGCCCCGGTTGGCATCCCACCTTTCTTCTTCAACAACTATCGGTTAGTTTCGGTTGATCCTAAGTTTTTGCTTCTTCACATGATGTTTGCCATTCTTAGAATGTCATTTTATTTAGTTTTGCTTGCTGTTTGAATAAAATACCAAGATTAAATTATTAAATGTTAGAGAATCTTCACATAGTTGCATAATTATTCGACTACTCATTGATCTTCACTTATATCTTTCGGAGTAGTTTGTCATTTGCTCTAGTACTTCACTTATATCTTTTTAGAGCACGGTGGTGGTTTTATTTTGTAGAAATAGATGAACTCTCATGCTTCACTTATATTATTTTGAGAGTCTTAAATAGCATGTTAATTTGCTTAAAATCCTAATATGCTAGGTATTCAAGATTAGTAAAAATTTCTTATGAGTGTTTTGAATACTAAGAGAAGTTTGATGCTTGATGATTGTTTTGAGATATGGAGGTAATAATATCAAAGTCGTGCTAGTTGAGTGGTTGTGAATTTGAGAAACGCGTGTGTTGAACTTTGCAAGTCCCGTAGCATGCGCGTATGGTAAATGTTGTGTAACAAATTTGAAACATGAGGTGTTATTTGATTGTCTTCCTTATGGGTGGCGGTCGGGGACGAGCGATGGTCTTTTCCTACCAATCTATCCCCCTAGGAGCATGCGCATAGTGCCGAGGTTTTTGATGACTTGTAGATTTTTGCAATAAGTATGTGAGTTCTTTATGACTCATGTTGAGTCCATGGATTATACGCACTCTCACCCTTCCATCATTGCTAGCCTCTTCGCTACCGTGCATTGCCTTTTCTCACATTGAGAATTGGTGCAAACTTCGCCGGTGCATCCAAACCCCGTGATATGATAATCTCTTTCACACATAAACCTCCTTATATCTTCCTCAAAACAGCCACCATACCTACCTATTATGGCATTTCCATAGCCATTCCGAGATATATTGCCATGCAACTTTCCACCGTTCCGTTTATTATGACACGCATCATCATTGTCATATTGCTTTGCATGATCATGTAGCTGACATCATATTTGTGGCAAAGCCACCTCTCATAATTCTTTCATACATGTCACTCATGCATCATCGCAATCCCGGTACACCGCCGGAGGCATTCATATAGAGTCATATCTTGTTCTAGTATCGAGTTGTAATCATTGAGTTGTAAATAATAAAAGTGCGATGATCATCATTTTCTAGAGCATTGTCCCAAGTGAGGAATAAAAAAAGAAGAGAAAGGCCATAAAAAAAGAGAAGGCCCAAAAAAATAAAAGAAAAAGAAAAGAGAAAGGCCATAAAAAAGAAAGGCCAAATAAAAAAATGAGAGAAAAAGAGAGAAGGGACAATGCTACTATCCTTTGCCACACTTGTGCTTCAAAGTAGCACCATAATCTTCATGATAGAGAGTCTCTTGTTTAGTCACTTTCATATACTGGTGGGAAATTTTCATTATAGAACTTGGCTTGTATATTCCAACAATGAGCCTCCTCAAGTGCCCTAGGTATTCGTGAGCAAGCAAGTTGGATACACACCCACTTAGTTTCTTTTGTTGAGCTTTCATACATTTATAGCTCTAGTGCATCCGTTGCATGGCAATCCCTACTCCTTGCATTAACATCAATTGATGGGCATCTCCATAGCCCATTGATTAGCCTCATTGATGTGAGACTTTCTCCTTTTTGTCTTCTCCACATAACCCCCATCATCATATTCTATTCCACCCATAGTGCTATGTCCATGGCTCGCGCTCATATATTGCGTGAAAGTTTATAGGTTTGAGATTACTAAAGTATGAAACAATTGCTTGGCTTTTCATCGGGGTTGTGCATGATGAGAGCATTCTTGTGTGATGAAAATGGAGCATGACTAAACTATATGATTTTGTAGGGATGAACTTTCTTTGGCCATGTTATTTTGAGAGGACATAGTTGCTTAGTTAGTATGCTTGAAGTATTATTATTTTTATGTCAATATGAACTTTTATCTTGAATCTTTCGGATGTGAATATTCATGCCACAACTAAGAAGAATTACATTGAAATTATGACAAGTAGCACACCGCATCAAAAAATTTGTTTTTATCATTTACCTACTCGAGGACGAGCAGGAATTAAGCTTGGGCATGCTGATCGTCTCCATCGTATCTATAATTTTTGATTGCTCCATGCTATATTATCTACTGTTTTGGATGTTTATGGGCTTTATTATACACTTTTATATCATTTTTTGGGACTAACCTATTAACCCAGAGCCCAGTGCCAGTTTCTGTTTTTACCTTGTTTTAGAATATCGCAGAAAAGGAAAACCAAATGGAGTCCAATTGACCTGAAACTTCACGGAACTTATTTTTGGATCAGAAGAAGCCCGGGATACTTGGAGTCCACGTAAGGGAAGCTTCGAGGAGGCCACGAGGTAGGGGGTGCGCCCTCCACCCTCGTGGGCCCCTCGTGGCCCCCCTGACGTACTTCTTCCGCCTATATATCTCCATATACCCTAAAAACATCAGGGAGCACAATAAATCGGGAGTTCCGCCGCCAGAAGCCTCCATAGCCACCGAAAGCCAATCTAGACCCGTTCCAGCACCCTGCCGGAGGGGGCAATCCCTCTCCGGTGGCCATCTTCATCATCCCGGTGCTCTCCATGACGAGGAGGGAGTAGTTCTCCCTCGTGGCTGAGGGTATGTACCAGTAGCTATGTGTTTGATCTCTCTCTCTCTCTCTCTCGTGTTCTTGAGGTGGTACGATCTTGATGTATCGCGAGCTTTGCTATTATAGTTGGATCTTATGCTGTTTCTCCCCCTCTACTCTCTTGTAATGGATTGAGTTTCCCCTTTGAAGTTATCTAATCGGATTGAGTCTTTAAAGATTTTAGAACACTTGATGTATGTCTTGCCGTGCATATCTGTGGTGACAATGGGATATCACGTGATTCACTTGATGTATGTTTTGGTGATCAACTTGCGGGTTCCACCCATGAACCTATGCATAGGTGTTGGCACACGTTTTCGTCGTGATTCTCTGGTAGAAACTTTGGGGCACTCTTTGAGGTTCTATGTGTTGGTTGAATAGATGATTCTGAGATTGCGTGATGCATATCGTATAATCATACCCACGGATACTTGAGGTGACATTGGAGTATCTAGGTGACATTAGGGTTTTGGTTGATTTGTGTCTTAAGGTGTTATTCTAGTACGAACTCTAGGGCTGTTTGTGACACTTATAGGAATAGCCCAACGGATTGATTGGAAAGAATAACTTTGAGGTGGTTTCGTACCCTACCATAGTCTCTTAGTTCATTCTCCGCTATTAGTGACTTTGGAGTGACTCTTTGTTGCATGTTGAGGGATATTTATGTGATCCAATTATGTTATTATTGTTGAGGGAACTTGCACTAGCGAAAGTATGAACCCTAGGCCTTGTTTACCAGCATTGCAATACCGTTTACGCTCACTTTTATCATTAGTTATCTTGCAGTTTTTATATTTCCAGAGTACGAAAACCATTATCTACTATCCATATTGGACTTGTATCACCATCTCTTCGCCGAACTAATGCACCTATACAATTTACCATTGTATTGGGTGTTAGGGACACAAGAGACTCTTTGTTATTTGGTTGCAGGGTTGCTTGAGAGAGACCATCTTCATCCTACGCCTCCAACGGATTGATAAACCTTAGGTCATCCACTTGAGGGAAATTTGCTACTGTCCTACAAACCTCTACACTTGGAGGCCCAACAACGTCTACAAGGAGAAGGTTGTGTAGTAGACATCAATAGGTTTGAAAGAATATAAAGTGAGGGTAAATAAAGAGTAGGGGCTGTTTAGATAAAGAAACAACTAAGTTAGTTTTAGTAAAGGGCTTTTTGTTACGAGAAAGTTATTTGTTCCTAGGCAATCGATAACTAGACCGGTAATCATTATTGCAATTTTATATGAGGGAGAGGCATAAGCTAACATACTTTCTCTACTTGGATCATATGCACTTATGATTGGAACTCTAGCAAGCATCCGCAACTACTAAAGATCATTAAGGTAAAACCCAACCAAAGCATTAAAGTATCAAGTCCTCTTTATCCCATACGCAACAACCCCCTTACTCGGGTTTGTGTTTCAGTCACTCATGCAACCCACTATAAGCGAATCATGAACGTATTGCAACACCCTACGGCGGGGATCCCTCACGCTTGCGCGACACGGAGAGCACTATAGGACATCACCAATAATAAAACATGCAACTCAAACCAATCTTGATCATCAAATAGCCCATAGGACAAAATGGATCTACTCAAACATCATAGGATAGCCATACATCATTGGGAAATAATATATAGCGTTGAGCACCATGTTTAAGTAGATATTATAGCGATTAAGAGAGAGGTTACATTGCTGCATAGAGAGGGAAGGTTGGTGATGATGGCAGTGAAGTTGTTGGTGAAGATTGCGGTGATGATGATGGCCACGGCAGCGTTCCGGCGCCATCGGAAGAGAAGGGGAGAGGGGGGGCCTTCCTCTTCTTCTTCCTTGACCTCCTCCCTAGATGGGAGAAGGGTTTCCCCTCTGGTCCTTGGCCTCCATGGCGTGGGAGGGGCGAGAGCCCCTCCGAGATTGGATCTGTCTCTCTGTCTCTCTCTGTTTCTGCGTTCTCAGATTCTACCCTTTCACCATTTCTTATATTCCCCGAGGTTCGTAACTCCGATTGGGCTGAAATTTTAACACGGTCTCTATCCGGATATTAGCTTTCTTGCAGCGAAAGAAGGGCATCAACTGCCTTACAGGGTGGCCACGAGGGTCAGGGGCACGCCCCCTGCCTCGTGCCTCCCTCGGGCACCGTCTCGCATGGATTTTTGTTCCAAAAAATCATATATGTTCCAAAAAAATCTCCGTCAGTTTTTATCCCGTTTGGACTCCGTTTGATATGGATATTCTGTGAAACAAAAACATGCAACAAACAGGAACTGGCACTGGGCACTGGATCAATATGTTAGTCCCAAAAAATAGTATAAAAAGTTGCGAAAAGTATATGAAAGTTGTAGAATATTGGCATGGAACAATCAAAAATTATAGATACGACGGAGATGTATCAGCATCCCCAAGCTTAATTCCTGCTCGTCCTCGAGTAGGTAAATGATAAAAAAGATAATTTTTGATGTGGAATGCTACCTAGCATAATCTTGATCATGTAATCTAATCATGTCATGGATATAAAGACACAAGTTATTCAAAGCAATAGTCTATCATTTGGCATAAAAACAATAGTACTTCAAGCCTACTAATAAAGCAGTCATGTCTTTTAAAAATAACATGGCCAAAGAAAGTTATCCCTACAAAATCATATAGTCTGGCTATGCTCCATCTTCACCACACAAAATATTCACATCATGCACAACCCCGATGACAAGCCAAGCAATTGTTTCATACTTTTGACGTTCTCAAACCTTTTCAACTTTCACGCAATACATGAGCGTGAGCCATGGACATAGCACTATAGGTGGAATAGAATGGTGGTTGTGGAGAAGACAAAAGGGAGAAGATAGTCTCACATCAACTAGGTGTATCAACGGGCTATGAAGATGCCCATCAATAGATATCAATGTGAGTGAGTAGGGATTGCCATGCAACGGATGCACTAGAGCTATAAGTGTATGAAAGCTCAAACTGAAACTAAGTGGGTGTGCATCCAACTTGCTTGCTCATGAAGACCTCGGGCATTTGAGGAAGCCCATCATCGGAATATACAAGCCAAGTTCTATAATGAAAATTCCCACTAGTATATGAAAGTGATAACTCAAGAATCTCTCTATATGAAGAACATGGTGCTACTCTGAAGCACAAGTGTGGTAAAAGGATAGTAACATTGTCCCTTCTCCCTTTTTCTCTCATTTTTTTTTGTTTTTTTGGTGGGCTTCTTTGGCCTCTTTTTTTATTTGGGCTTCTTTGGCCTCTTTTATTTTTTTGTAAAGTCCGGAGACTCATCCCAACTTGTGAGGGAATCATAGCTTCTATCATCCTTTCCTCACATGGGACAATGCTCTAATAATGATGATCATCACACTTTTATTTACTTACAACTCGATACTAGAACAAAATATGACTCTATATGAATGCCTCCGGCGGTGTACCGGGATGTGCAATGATCTAGCGTAGCAATGACATCAAAAAACGGACAAGCCATGAAAACATCATGCTAGCTATCTTACGATCATGCAAAGCAATATGACAATGAATGCTCAAGTCATGTATATGATGATGGAAGTTGCATGGAAATATATCTCGGAATGGCTATGGAAATGCCATAATAAGTAGGTATGGTGACTGTTTTGAGGAAGGTATATGGTGGGTTTATGGTACTGGCGAAAGTTGCACGGTACTAGAGAGGCTAGCAATGGTGGAAGGGTGAGAGTGCGTATACTCCATGGACTCAACATTAGTCATAAAGAACTCACATACTTATTGCAAAAGTCTATTAGCTATCGAAACAAAGTACTACGTGCATGCTCCTAGGGGGATAGATTGGTAGGAAAAGACCATCACTCGTCCCCGACCACCACTCATAAGGAAGACAATCAATAAATAAATCATGCTCCGACTTCATCACATAATGGTTCACCATACGTGCATGCTACGGAAATCACAAACCTCAACACAAGTATTTCTACTAATCCACAACTACGCACTAGCATGACTCTAATATCACCATCTTTATATCGCAAAACTATTGCAAGGAATCAAACATATCATATTCAGTGATCTACAAGTTTTATGTAGGATTTTATGACTAACCATGTGAATGACCAGTTCCTGTCATCTCTCTAAATAGATATAAGTGAGTCAAGAGAGTTTAATTATTTCTAAAAAGATACGCTCGTTCTCTAACAAATATAAGTGAAGTAAAATAGCATTCTGCAAATGGCGGTTTCCTATGTAAAGAGAAACAGGCAATCCAAACTTCAAATGATATAAGTGAAGCACATGAAGCATTATATAACGCCATACTCAAAAGATATAAGTGAAGTGCATAGAGCATTCTATAAATCAACCAAGGACTATCTCATACCAGCATGGTGCATAAAATAAAAATGAAAACTAAATGCAAAAGACGCTCCAAGATTGCACATATCGTATGAACGAAACGAATCCAAAAACATATCGATACTTGTTGAAGAAAGAGGGGATGCCTTCCGGGGCATCCCCAAGCTTAGACACTTGAGTCTCCTTGAATTTTTACTTGGGGTGCCTCGGGCATCCCCAAGCTTGAGCTCTTGCCTCTCTTCCTTCTTCTCACATCGAGACCTTCTCGATCATCGAACACTTCATCCAAACAAAACTTCAACAGAAAACTCGGTAAGATCCGTTAGTATAATAAAGCAAATCACTACTCTAAGTACTGTTGCAAACCAATTCATATTTTGTTTTTGCATTGTGTCTACTGTAATATAACTTTTTCATGGCTTAATGCACTGATATAAATCGATAGTTTCATCAAAACAAGCAAACTATGCATCAAAAACAGAATCTGTCTAAAACAGAACAGTCTGTAATAATATGAACATTCACCATACTTATAATACTTTAAAAATTCTGCAAAAATTAGGAAAAATAAATAATTTGTATATAAAGATAGTGAAAAAAGAATCAGAACCATTTGACGTTCCAGTAAAAAATGTAAAATCGCGCACTACAGCCAAAGTTTCTGTCCTGCACCGTACAAACCAACAAGCATTGTAAACATCCTAAAGGCAAACCTTGGCACATTATTTTTATAATACAATGGAATTTTACAAGGGGATAATTATTTTTGTTGAAAATTTTCTGTAATCAAGATTCACAAAGTTTCCGTGAGCATGAACAAAGTTCAAGGCTAGCTCCCACTTCAACAATGCTTGTCTCTCTCACTTTCACTTTCCTTTTTGAAAAAGTTTTGGGTTCCCCTCTTTATTTTTGTTGTTTTTAAACTATATGAAAGCACTCAACAGAAATAAATGACTCTCTAAAACTTCCGGGTTGTCTCCCTGGCAGCGCTTTCTTTAGAGCCATTAAGCTAGGCATATAGTGCTCAAGTAGTGAATCCACCCGGATCCCAAGGTATATCAAAGCCAATTTTAATTAACAATGATTTGTAATTTAGTAGTGAGCACAAAGTAACATATATCATGTAACAACGAAGTATAACTCTCTTCCTATGCATCGGCATTGTCATAAAATAACAATTCATGCACACATAGTAAAGGCCAATGCATAGTATAAACAGTTTCTTGCAATTTTATCGTATTGGAAACATAGAGAGGTGGAGATATAGTTCCTCTCTCATAATAATTGCAAGTAGGAGCAGCAAGCACATGCATATTATATCTATCAAAATCATCATGTGTAGTAGTAAAAGGCAACCCATCAATATAATCCTTAATAAGTGCAAACTTCTCCGATATAGTGTAGTTGGGAGAATTCAAAAAGATAATAGGACTATCATGCGTGGGCGCAATAGCAACAATTTCATGTTTAACATAAGGAACTATAGAAAGTTCATCTCCATAAGCATAATTCATATTGGCATCTTGGCCACAAGCATAGCAAGCATCATCAAAAAGGGATATTTCAAAAGAATCAACGGGATCATAGCATTCATCCTTCGGTAAGCATGAAGGGAAATTAAACAATGTATGAGTTGAAGAGTTACTCTCATTAGAAGGTGGGCACGGGTGATCAATCCGCTCTTCCTCCTTTTGCTCTTTGCTCTCCTCCTCATCTTTTTCATCCAATGAGCTCACAGTTTTATCAAATTCTTCTTCCATAGATTCCTGCAAAATATTAGTCTCTTCTTGGACAGCGGAGACTTTCTCAATAAACGCATCAATATCGGAATTATATTCATAATTCTCATAACAATATTTAAGGATAGCTAAATTTTCAGGTCTGTAGACAACATCATAAAGATTTTCATATTCTTTGAACATAGATTCAATTTCATAAGCACCCATAAAAGCAACAAATTCTTCTATTTGTTCCACATCATAGTAGTCATATATAACTCTAGCATAAGAAGCCAAAGTTTCATTATCATTAAATTCACATGAAAAGGGAAGGTGTGGAGCCTTCATCCTAGAGCAACAAATATAATCATATCTCAAGCACAGTTGCCTGGCATACCAATACAACATATAAATTTTATCCCATAATAGTTTCCCTTTTTGAGTCAAGCGATAATCCCTAAAGTATTTACGTTGATCCAACGTGTCTCCCATTAACAAATTGAATGAGGTTTTCTCTGGATTATCAAATTAGTGCATAATATCTGTCACATAACGAGCATCGAGCGTTTTAGGAGGTTCCTCATCTCCATGAGCAGCAAGTACACCTAATTTTTTTGGTATTTCGTGTTCCATATCCATAACTAAAGATAAAGAACAACTAAGAACAACAAATAAAAATTACTTAGTGATAAAGCAAACAAGCACACACGATAATATTCACCCCACGCTATTGCTCCCCGGCAACGGCGCCATAAAAAAGTCTTGATAACCCACAAGTATAGGGGATCGCAACAGTTTTCGATAAGTAAGAGTGTCGAACCCAACGAGGAGCTAAAGGCAGAACAAATATTCCCTCGAGTTCTATCGACCACCGATACAACTCTACGCACGCTTGATGTTCGCTTTACCTAGAACAAGTATGAAACTAGAAGTACTTTGTAGGTGTTGTTGGATAGGTTTGCAAGAATATAAAGAGAGCGTAAATAAAGAGTAGGGGCTGTTTAGATAAAGAAACAACTAAGTTAGTTTTAGTAAAGAGCTTTTTGTTATGAGAAAGTTATTTGTCCCTAGGCAATCGATAACTAGACCGGTAATCATTATTGCAATTTTATATGAGGGAGAGGCATAAGCTAACATACTTTCTCTACTTGGATCATATGCACTTATGATTGGAACTCTAGCAAGCATCCGCAACTACTAAAGATCATTAAGGTAAAACCCAACCATAGCATTAAAGTATCAAGTCCTCTTTAACCCATACGCAACAACCCCCTTACTCGGGTTTGTGTTTCAGTCACTCACACAACCCACTATAAGCGAATCATGAACGTATTGCAACACCCTACAACGGGGATCCCTCACGCTTGCACGACATGGAGAGCACCATAGGACAGCACCAATAATAAAACATGCAACTCAAACCAATCTTGATCATCAAATAGCCCATAGGACAAAACGGATCTACTCAAACATCATAGGATAGCCATACATCATTGGGAAATAATATATAGCGTTGAGCACCATGTTTAAGTAGAGATTACAGCGGGTAAGAGAGAGGTTACACCGCTGCATAGAGGGGGGAGAGTTGGTGATGATGGCGGTGAAGTTGTTGGTGAAGATTGCGGTGATGATGATGGCCACGGCAGCGTTCTGGCGCCACCGGAAGAGAAGGGCAGAGGGGGGCCCTTCATCTTCTTCTTCCTTGACCTCCTCCCCAGATGGGAGAAGGGTTTCCCCTCTGGTCCTTGGCCTCCATGGCGTGGGAGGGCGAGAGCCCCTCCGAGATTGGATCTGTCTCTCTGTCTCTCTCTGTTTCTGCGTTCTCAGATTCTACCCTTTCACCGTTTCTTATATTCCCCGAGATCCGTAACTCCGATTGGGCTGAAATTTTAACACAATCTCTATCCGGATTTTAGCTTTCTTGCAGCGAAAGAAGGGCACCAACTGCCTTACGGGGTGGCCGCGAGGGCCAGGGGCGCGCCCAGGGCGGTGGTGCGCGCCCCCCTGCCTCATGCCTCCCTCGGGCACCGTCTCGCGTGGATTTTTCTTCCCAAAAATCATATATATTCCAAAATAAATCTTCATCAGTTTTTATCCCGTTTGGACTCCGTTTGATATGGATATTCTGCGAAACAAAAACATGCAACAAACAGGAACTGACATTGGGCACTGGATCAATATGTTAGTCCCAAAAAATAGTATAAAAAGTTGCCAAAAGTATATGAAAGTTGTAGAATATTGGCATGGAACAATAAAAAATTATAGATACGACGGAGACGTATCACCCGTGCTACTGTTCCTTTGAATTTTAATGCATTCCTAGAGAAAGCTAAGTTGAAAGATGATGGTAGCAACTACACGGATTTGGTCCGTAACTTGAGGATTATCCTCATTGCTACACAGAAGAATTACGTCCTAGAAGCACCGCTAGGTGTACCACCCGCGCCAGCAACTGCACACATTGTGAATGCCTGTCAGACGTGTGTTGATGACTACTCGATAGTTCAGTGTGCCATGCTTTACGACTTAGAACCGGGACTTCAACGATGTTTTGAATGTCCTAGAGCATATGAGATGTTCGAGGAGTTGAAGCAAATATTTCAAGCAAATGCCCGGATTGAGAGATATGAAGTCTCCAATAAGTTCTATAGCTGCAAGATGGAGGAGAATAGTTCTGTCAATGAACATATACTCAAAATGTCTGGGTACCACAACCATTTGACTCAACTGGGAGTTAATCTTCCTGATGATAGTGTCATTGACATAGTTCTTCAATCACTGCCACCAAGCTACAAGAGCTTCGTGATGAACTATAATATGCAAGGGATGGATAAGACAATTCCCGAGCTCTTTGCAATGCTAAAGGCTGCGGAGGTAGAAATCAAGAAGGAGCATCAAGTGTTGATGGTTAACAAGACCACGAGTTTCAAGAAAAAGGGCAAAGGGAAGAAGGAGAACTTCAAGAAGAACGGCAAGCAAGTTGCTGCTCAAGTGAAGAAGCCCAAGTCTAGACCTAAGCCTGAGACTGAGTGCTTCTACTGCAAAGGGACTGGTCACTTGAAGCAGAACTACCCCAAGTATTTGGCGGATAAGAAGGATGGCAAAGTGAAAGGTATATTTGATATACATGTTATTGATGTGTACCTTACTAATGCTCATAGTAGCGCCTGGGTATTTGATACTGGTTCTCTTGCTCATATTTGCAACTCGAAACAGGGGCTACGGATTAAGTGAAGATTGTCTAAGGACGAGGTGACGATGCGCGTGGGAAATGGTTCTAAAGTCGATGTGATCGCCGTCGGCACGCTACCTCTACATCTACCTTCGGGATTAGTTTTAGACCTGCATAATTGTTATTTGGTGCCTGCGTTAAGCATTAACATTATATATGGATCTTGTTTGGTGCGAGACGGTTATTCATTTAAATCAGAGAATAATGGTTGTTCTATTTATATGAGTAATATCTTTTATGGTCATGCACCCTTGATGAGTGGTCTATTTTTGATGACTCTCGATAGTAGTGATACACATATTCATAGTACTGAAGCCAAAAGATATAAGTTTAATAATGATAGTGCAACTTATTTGTGGCACTGCCATTTAGGTCATATTGGTGTAAAGCGCATGAAGAAACTCCATGCTGATGGGCTTTTGGAATCACTTGATGCTTGCGAACCATGCCTCATGGGCAAGATGACTAAGACTCCGTTCTCCGGAACAATGGAGCCAGCAACAGACTTGTTGGAAATAATACATACTCACGTATGCGGTCCGATGATTGTTGAGGCTCACGGCGGGTATCGTTATTTTCTGACCTTCATAGATGATTTGAGCAGATATGAGCATATCTACTTGATGAAACATAACTCTGAAACATTTGAAAAGTTCAAAGAATTTCAGAGTGAAGTGGAAAATCATCGTAACAAGAAAATAAAGTTTCTACGATCTGATCGTGGAGGTGACTATTTGAGTTACGAGTTTGGTCTTCATTTGAAACAATGTGGAATAGTTTCACAACTTACACCACCTGAAACACCACAGCGTAATGGTGTGTCCGAACATCGTAACTATACTTTATTAGATATGGTGCGATCTATGATGTCTCTTACTGATTTACCACTATCGTTTTGGGGTTATGCTTTAGAGATGACTGCATTCACATTAAATAGGGCACCATCTAAATCCGTTGAGACGAGGTAATCCTGCTCTGGAGGTCATGTTACTTGACCATGACGAACCTACGAACTATGAGGAAGCGATGATGAGCCCAGATTCCGCAAAATGGCTTGAGGCCATGAAATCTGAGATGGGATCCATGTATGAGAACAAAGTGTGGGCTTTGGTTGACTTGCCCAATGATCGGCAAGCCATAGAGAATTAATGGATCTTCAAGAAGAAGACTGACGCTGACGGTAATGTTACTGTCTACAAAGCTCGAGTTGTTGTGAAAGGTTTTTGACAAGTTCAAGGAGTTGACTACGATGAGAATTCTCACCCGTAGCGATGCTTAAGTCTGTCCGAATCATGTTAGCAATTGCCGCATTTTATGATTATGAAATTTAGCAAATGGATGTCAAAATTGCATTCCTTAATGGATATCTTAAAGAAGAGTTGTATATGATGCAACCAGAAGGTTTTCTTGATCCAAAAGGTGCTAACAAAGTGTGCAAGCTCCAGCGATCCATTTATGGACTGGTGCAAGCCTCTCGGAGTTGGAATATACACTTTGATAGTGTGATCAAAGCATATGGTTTTATACAGACTTTTGGAGAAGCATGTATTTACAAGAAAGTGAGTGGGAGCTCTGTAGCATTTCTGATACTATATGTGGATGACATATTGTTGATCGGAAATGATACTGAATTTCTGGATAGCATAAAAGGATGCATGAATAAGAATTTTTCAATTGAAGACCTCGGTGAAACTACTGATATATTAGGCATCAAGATCTATAGAGATAGATCAAGACGCTTAATGGGACTTTCACAAAGCACACACCTTGATAAAGTTTTGAAGAAGTTCAAAATGTATCAGACAAAGAAAGGGTTCTTGCCTGTGTTACAAGGTGTGAAGTTGAGTCAGACTCAATGCCCGACCACTTTCAGAAGATAGAGAGAAAACGAAAGTCATTCCCTATGCTTCAGCCATAGGTTCTATCATGTATGCAATGCTATGTACCAGACCTGATGTGTGCCTTGCTATTAGTTTAGCAGGGAGGTACCAAAGTAATCCAGGAGTGGATCACTGGATAACGGTCAAGAACATCCTGAAATACCTGAAAAGGACTAAGGATATGTTTCTTGTTTATGGAGGTGACTACTACCTCTTGAGCACTGCGTTGGTTTTCCCTTGAAGAGGAAAGGGTGATGCAGCAAAGTAGCGTAAGTTTTTCCCTCAGTTTTTGAGAACCAAGGTATCAATCCAGTAGGAGGCCACACGCAAGTCCCTCGTACCTACACAAACAAATAAGAACCTCGCAACCAACACGATAAAGGGGTTGTCAATCCCTTCACGGTCACTTACGAGAGTGAGATCTGATAGAGATGATAAAATAATATTTTTGGTATTTTTATGATAAAGATTAAAAGTAAAGATTGCAAAATAAAAGGTAATAGAAATAGCTTGTTGACGGAAGATTAATATGATGGAGAATAGACCTAGGGGCCATAGGTTTCCCTAGTGGCTTCTCTCAAGATAGCATAAGTATTATGGTGCGTGAACAAATTACCGTCGAGCAATTGATAGAAAAGTGAATAATTATGAGAATATCTAGGAATGATCATGTATATAGGCATCACATCCTTGACAAGTAGACCGACTCCTGCCTGCATCTACTACTATTACTCCACACATCAACCGCTATCCAGCATGCATCTAGAGTATTAAGTTCATAAGAACAGAGTAACGCATTAGGTAAGATGACATGATGTAGAGGGATAAACTCAAGCAATATGATATAAACCTCACCTTTTTATCCTCGATGGCAACAATACAATACGTGTCGTTTCCCTTTCTGTCACTGGGATCGAGCACCGCAAGATTGAACCCAAAGCTAAGCACTTATCCCATTGCAAGAAAGATCAATCTAGTAGGCCAAACCAAACTGATAATTCGAAGAGACTTGCAAAGATAACCAATCATACATAAAAGATTTCAGAGAAGAATCAAATATTGTTCATAGATAGACTTGATCATAAACCCACAATTCATTGGATCTCGACAAACACACCGCAAAAAGAGTTACATCGAATAGATCTCCAAGAAGACCGAGGAGAACTTTGTATTGAGATTCAAAGAGAGAGAAGAAGCCATCTAGCTAATAACTATGGACCCGAAGGTCTGAAGTAAACTACTCACACATCATCGGAGGGGCCATGGAGTTGATGTAGAGGCCCTCCGTGATCGATGCCCCCTCCGGCAGAGCTCCAGAAAAGGCCCAAGATGGGATCTCTTGGGTATAGAAGGTTGCGGCAGTGGAAATAGGGTTTCATAGTGCTCCTGGATATTTACAGGGTATATGAGTATATATAGGAGGAAGAAGTAGGTCGGTTGAGCCACGAGGGGCCCACGAGGGGGAGGGTGCGCCTAGGGGGGTAGGCGCGCCCCCTACCTCGTGGACTCCTCGTTTGTTTCTTGACGTCCACTCCAAGTCCTCTGGATCACGTTTGTTCCAAAAATCATGTTCCCGAAGGTTTCATTCTGTTTGGGTTCCGTTTGATATTCCTTTTCTGCGAAACACTGAAATAGGCAAAAAAACAACAATTTGCACTGGGCCTTGGGTTAATAGGTTAGTCCCCAAAATAATATAAAAGTGTAAAACAAAGCCCATTAACATCCAAAACAGATAATATAATAGCATGGAACAATCAAAAATTATAGATACGTTGGAGACGTATCAGTGACAAAGAGCTAGCCGTAAATGGTTATGTCGATGCAAGCTTTGACACTAATCCGAATGACTCTAAGTCACAAACCGGATACGCATTTATATTGAATGGTGGAGCTGTCAGTCGGTGCATTTCTAAGCAAAGCATCGTGGCGGGATCTACGTGTGAAGCGGAGTACATAGATGCTTTTGAAGCAGCAAATGAATGAGTCTGGATGAAGGAATTCATATCCGATCTAGGTGTCATACCTAGTGCATCGGGTCCAATGAAAATCTTTTGTAACAATACTGGTGCAATTGCCTTGGCAAAGGAATCCAGATTTCACAAGAGAACCAAGCACATAAAGAGACACTTCAATTCCATCCACGATCAAGTCAAGGAGGGAGACATGGAGATTTGCAAAATACACACGGATCTAAATGTTTCAGACCCGTTGACTAAGCCTCTCTCACGAGCAAAACATGATCAACACCAAGACTCCATGGGTGTAAGAATCATTACTATGTAATCTAGATTATTGACTCTAGTGCAAGTGGGAGACTGAAGGAAATATGCCCTAGAGGCAATAATAAAGTTGTTATTTATATTTCCTTATATCATGATAAATGTTTATTATTCATGCTAGAATTGTATTAACCGAAAACTTAGTACATGTGTGAATACATAAGACAAATAGAGTGTCCCTAGTATGCCTCTACTTGACTAGCTCGTTAATCAAAGATGGTTAAGTTTCCTAGCCGTAGACATGTGTTGTCATTTGATGAACGGGATCACATCATTAGATAATGATGTGATGGACAAGACCCATCCGTTATCTTAGCACTATGATCGTTTAGTTTATTGCTATTACTTTCTTCATGACTTATACATGTTCCTATGACTATGAGATTATGCAACTCTCGAATACCAGAGGAACACTTAGTGTGCTATCAAACGTCACAACGTAACTGGGTGATTATCAAGATGCTCTACAGGTTTATACGATGGTGTTTGTTGAGTTGGCATAGATCGATATTAGGATTTGTCACTCCGAATGTCGGAGAGGTATATCTGGGCCCTCTCGGTAATGCTCATCACTATAAGCCTTGCAAGCAATGTGACTAATGAGTTAGTTATGGGATGATGCATTACGGAATGAGTAAACATACTTGTCGGTAACGAGATTGAACTAGGTATGATGATACCGACGATCGAACCTCGGGCAAGTAACATACCGATGACAAAGGGAACAGCGTATGTTGTTATGCGGTTTGACCGATAAAGATCTTTGTAGAATATGTAGGAGCCAATATGAGCATCTAGGTTCCGCTATTGATTATTGACCAGAGATGTGTCTCGGTCATGTCTACATAGTTCTCGAACCCGCAGGGTCCGCACGCTTAACGTTCGATGACGATTTGTATTATGAGTTTATGTGATTTGATGACCGAAGGTTGTTCGGAGTTCCGGATGAGATCTCTGACATGACGAGGAGTCTCGAAATGGTCGAGACATAAAGATTGATATATTGGACCATGTTATTTGGACACCGGAATTGTTCCGTATAGTTTCGGGTAAAAACAGAGTGCCGGAGGGGTCCCCGGAAACCCCCGGGGAACTAATGGGCCACCATGGGCCTTATTGGAGAGAGAGAAGGGCAGCCAGGGCAGGCCCCCCCCCTTGCAGTCCGAATTGGACAAGGGAAGGGGGGCGGCGCCCCCCTTTCCTACTCCCTCTCCCTCTCCTTCCTCCCCCCTCTCTTCCTTGTGGAGGAATCCTACTAGGATTGGTAATCCTAGTAGGACTCCCTCTCCTTGGGTCGGCCGGACTCCCCCTCCCTCCTTTATATATGGGGCAGGGGGGCACCCTAGAACACACAAGTTGATCTTTTAGCCGTGTGCGGTGCCTCCCTCCACAGTTACACACCTCAGTCATATCGTGGTAGTGCTTAGGTGAAGCCCTGCACCGGTAACTTCATCATCACTATCGCCACGCCATCGTGCCGGCGGAACTCTCCCTCGGCCTCAGCTGGATCTAGAGTACGAGGGACGTCACCGAGCTGAACGTGTGCTGATCGTGGAGGTGCCATACGCTCGGTACTTGGATCGGTTGGATTGCGAAGACGTTTGACTACATCAACCGCGTTACTAAACGCTTCCACTTTCGGTCTATGAGGGTACGTAGACACACTCTCCCCGCTCGTTGCTATGCATCTCCTAGATAGAATTTTTGAAATACTGTGTTCCCCGACAATTTGTTCCTCCGACGATGGAGAGATATTCTTAGGACTCTCTCAGTGTGATGGCATCCACCATCGTATGACCAGACACATGTGACTAGGTCACAGGGATGCTGGAACATGTGAACAAGAAAGAAGAACAAAACCGGTAAAGAGGAGACCGGTATAGTGAGCATGAGAATGACTCAAGAGGATACTGATATATCTCTCCTCAATTTTTGTAAAGTATTTTGAAGCAAGGATAATAGCACATGATAACCAAATAGTTCACTCGAATATCATTCGTTTATTCATAGGGATCGATACGGATGTCCACGGTTCCGCTATTGATCATTGAGCGAAAAGTGTTTTGTTCATGTCTATGTTTTACCGAACCTACAGGTCACACACTTAAGGGAATCACAATATGTTGAGCATTAGTAGAGTAACAATTGTGATAAAATATTCAAGAAAGAGTTTCGAGAATATTAGAAATTGTTTCGAGAGAAACCGCAGGCGTTTTGGAGTTATCAGAAGAGTTTTGGGGTTTACCGAATAATACCAGGAATTGACATATAGGTGGAAAATGTTTCTAGAGATGTTAAATTAATAATAAAAGGGTCTAATATTGATTAGGAGGCTTTTAGAATTAATTTAATATCAACGGGCCAAAGAAAATATAAAAAAGCCAAGTGGTGGAGAGTTATTGGGCCCTAGGGCCCAATAACAATATGTGGCGGCCCTAGATTGTATGACTAGCTAGAAGGGGGGTGAATTGGATGTGGATAGGGACTGCTCCACCCCTAGGGCCGGCGCAAGGGGGAGGAACCCTCCTCCCCTTGTGGTGCCACCTCCTCTCCCTCAACCTATATATACTAGAGCTTTTTGCCCCTTGGTATATACAAGTTTCTAGAGCCTCCTCTAGTTCCAGTTCTAATTTGGAGTTTATATAATTAGAGTTATACCTAGATCTCTCTAATCCTCATAATAGAGAAGCCTTATGCGGTTCTCTTCTTCTCCCTCTAATTCTTCGGCGACGATTAGCTCTGGATGGTGAAGCAGTGCCGGATCGTGAAGCCTATACACCTACAATCTGCAGAAAGGTCGTGCTTTTGGTCTTCGGTTCGAGGGATCATTCGTGAATGGTTCGAGGGACTTCATCAGTCTACATCAACTCTTCTTCCGCTGCAACTCGAAGTTGGTAACGATCCGATCTAAACCTCTAATGCATCTTCATAGGGTTCCTGGACCGTGATCATAGGACGATTTTTTTTGTATTCTACTACATTTCCCAACAGTGTCGTTGTGGAGTCATTAGTTTTTGCTTGCTATCTCATAATTAACTAAGGCTCGGGTGGTGTTGGGGATATGACTATCAGGTATGACCCGCCGAGGAGGAGCCGAGTAAACCACAATGACGGTTCATCCTAGAAGCCTAAGAAAGTAAACTAGACGGCGGTTCATAGATAGGCTGGTAAGAGGCCCAAGCCCAGAGACGGCTTAAGGCCCGTAAGTGTAAACCGCCATGTATGAGTAGACTTGTAATATAAGGCATGTAAGATAAGGCAATAAGGCAGTGGCCTCCGGTGCCGGGTTATTTTTCTCTCCAATGATCCGGATTTCTTGAGTCTGCTTTAAATTGGCAATCATTTACTGAGTCATGTCATCGTAGCCACCAAGTCTCAAGGCGACTCGAGGAGTTGTCTTGAGATTCTCTATATTTGACCGTGATATAAACCGGTATGAGTCAGTCAATAGCTCAGTGATATAACATGTCCTGCATTGGAGAACTTGCAAGCCAGAGTAATTGCCCTTTTAAAGAAAAGCAATATATAATATAAAAATATACTGGATGGATTTCACCTGATGTGTTAAACCAGAAATTATCCACTACGGAGTTGATGATCACTATGGTGAAGCTGAAATCAATCACGGCCGACTCAGCCGTGGGAGCAGACAGATGAGTCGGCCGAGGCGTTGTAAGCCGGCGCGAACGGAGAGAGTCGGCACCGGCGTTGTAAGCCGGCACGGACGAAAGAGTCGGACGCAGCGTTGGAAACGACAAGGACGCGAGCGAGTCGGCCACGGGCGCGGACGACGAATCCATTGCGTGTGTTGATGTAGCGGGGCGGTGACTTGCGCACATATCCGTTCAGAACACGGCACGGACATGCAAATCAAAAATAATATTGGCGCACGCTCGTTTGTGACACCTTTATAATAAATAATATTCCTGTGAAAAAAATACCACAGACCAGTGTAATTGTCCTCAAACAAAATATATGCTGATAAAATACTTAGAAAAAATAGCACCTGATGTTTTGGGACGTCAGATTTTCTTTGCGTGGTCCAGAGTTTAACCGGGACATACGGAGGACTAGCAGCAGATTAATGCGCACCACCTCTCTATGTATGCATCAAGTTGCGTCGTGCAGATGAACCGATGAACGCTAGTACTGCCTCAGTAGTACCTGTTTGAACTGGCGAAACCAGCACTACTTGACAAAATTTAAGCCTGCTATGATGTGCTACTCCAGTCTGTGACCATCGATTGCTTGTCCTCCTCCATAAATCGTAGCCTCACGCGCCACCTCAGCCCGTGACTACTGACTGCTTTAACTGATTTGTAGTTTTGGCTAAGGCTTATACCACATAGTTTACTGTAGTGGCGAGAGAAAATTGCAAAGAGTGCACCCACTCAGCATCGACGGATGATTGTAGCTATGGAGGCGGCCCATCGAACTTGGTGTCCTGCACGCTTGTCTCCAGTAAATATTTCTTCCGTGCACACTCGTACAAGTTTTGTCTGAGCAAGCAGCTTGAGAGCCTTTTGTATTGTTGGGTAGCTTTAGGTGCGTGCTTGCCTCTTCATTATTTTAATATTGCATGCTCCTCCTTTGTTCTGATTGCACCAAGTCGCTACATGTGGAATCCTTCTCAGTCTTTGAGGCAACCATCACAAATAAACAAATCTCCCTCTAGTCCTTTTTACTCTGCATATTAAAATTCTCTGAAGTCAAACTTCATAAAATTTAACCGTATTTATATGAAAAAATATCAACATCTGTCATGCTGAAGTTATACAATATGAAACTTAAAATCATGACACATCTATTGGTATTGATTTCAGATTGTGAATGTTGGTACTTTTTTTCTATAAAGTTGGTCAAACTTTACGAGGCTTGACTTCAGTCAAATCTTATATGCAAACTAAAAAGGACCGGAGGGAGTACGATAGAGCCCACACCAGCAGCCGTTTTGACAGTTATCTTGAGTACTCCTTCTCCGCCCCTTTCCCTCCTTCTATCCGGCGGATGTGCTGCCCTTGTGGTAGTGGTCAGTGTTATACCGTCGGGGTGGCTTCTGAAGCTCACAAGGGCATCCAGCAGTTGCAGTCGTTGTAATGAAGATGAGGGCGCCTCGCTGCGACCCGGGTGGGGCCGCGGGCGACGAGGCCAGCGCAGCGCCGAATCCATGGCAGAGGGACACCGGCGAAGGCGGCTCGGAGAGGTGGAACTGAGGCCACTCGGCCAATGCCCAGGGGCGACTCAGCGCAGCCCCTAACAGAGGATGGAAGCGACGCGACGGGTCTCAGCCACAGCCACTCAGCGCGTGGCCGCGGCGGCTGAAACAAAATCGCAGGGCGACCACGGCGACTTAGCGCGGTCATAGCAAAATCCGACTTTGTGTGATCTAATCCCCCTCCGGGTCATGGTCACATCCGCGGTAGTAGCGGAGTCTTCGATGTGACGGCGGCTTAGTGGAAGTGGCTCTGAGGTGCGCCCACGGCCACAAAAGCAGAGGCAGCAAGCGCTCAAAGCGAGGGTGGGCCTCAACGGCGGCTTAGCGAAACCGACTTGAAGCGGGCCAAACCGCAGTCACGCGGAACGATGGCAGAAAACGGCTCGGAGGCGCACCGGCGGTTTACCAGGGAAGGATGGTCAGCACCGGTGACTCAATAAAGAACCATAGCGGACGAGTATTTCCGGGTCGCGAGTTGTTCCATTGCAATTACTGGTCCATGTGCATGAAGTTTCAGCCTTGGGGGTGTTTGGTTCCAGGAACTTTTTTGTGTTGGGACAAGAAAAAGTCCCTAGCAAACCAAACAGGGTGGGACTTTTTTGAGACTTTTTGCTAAAAGTCCTTAGAAGCACCTCCTTGAGAGTCTTTTTCAAAAGTCCTAGGAACTAGAAAAAGTCCTAGGACTAGAGAATCAAATACCACCTTGATCTGTTGAGAAGTTGATAGCGAGCCTAAGGAGCCACGCCATGCAATAGTGTTGGAATTTGAAGCGTGGCCACTCTCGGTGTTACCCTGGGAACTTGTATCCTTAAGAGTTTTTGCTCTTCTGTGTAGCAAACAGAGATTAAAAAACTGATTTGAAGATCTCAGAACATGAATAGTCTTCGGACTTGCTTTTATTAAACCACAGATTATGTGTACGCCGTCTGTCTGTCTTTGGTTGTTGCGACCAAAGAAAAACTGGGAACGGACAGGGACGCGTGCAGAGATAGAAATTTTTGTTAGTCTCACACGGCTTGCCGTAACTGCTGTAGCGGAAAATCCAATCGGTGTCGACAACTTTGCGGCGGCTCAACCGACAACCAATGCAACCCTAATCCTCTTGATCCTTCTCGTTTTTGATCCAATCTTGTACATATCAGCTCCAGGCTAATCACGATCTTGATCAAAAAACGATGAATTTGTAGGCTCTATCCATGGTTGTCCTTTGCCGGTCTTCCCCGTGCGATCTTTCCGCACCTTCTCGAGCCGTTCTTTTTTCTTCATCGGATTAATCGCAAGCTCCTCGATCCTAGGGAAGATCCCTACAAGAACTCAACATCATCGTGCGCGGGCCCTATGGTGGGCGCCAACTGTCGTGGAATTGTCACGACAGATGTCCTAGTTGAAAGGACTGTTGGGGAACGTAGTAACAAAAAAATTCCTACGCATACGCAAGATCATGGTGATGCATAGCAACGAGAGGGGAGAGTGTTGTCGACGTACCCTCGTAGACCGAAAGCGGAAGCGTTAGCACAACGCGGTTGATGTAGTCGTACGTCTTCACGATCCGACCGATCCAAGTACGGAACGCATGGCACCTCCGAGTTCAGCACACGTTCAGCTCGATGACGTCCCGCAAACTCCAATCCAGTAGAGCTTCACGGGAGATTTCCGTCAGCACGACGGCGTGGTGACGATGATGATGTTCTACCGTCGCAGGGTTTCGCCTAAGCACCGCTACGATATGATCGAGGTGGATTATGGTGGAAGGGGGCACCGCACACGGGTAAGAGATCAAGAGATCAATTGTTGTGTCTACGGGGTGCCCCCTGGCCACGTATATAAAGGAGTGGAGGAGGAAGGGGCCAGCCAAGAGGAGGAGGCGCGCCCAAGGGGGGGCAATCCTACTCCAAGTAGGTTTTGCCCCCCTTTCCTATTCCAACTAGGAGAAGGGGGAAGGAGGAGGTGGAGAGAAGGAAGGAGAAGGGGGGCCGCGCCCCCTTCCCTTTCCCAATTCGGATTGGGGCAAGGGGGGCTGCGCGCCACCTCCTGCTACCTCTCCTCTTCCACTACTTTGGGCCCATGAGGCCCAATAACCCCCGGGGGGTTCCGGTAACCCCCCGGTACTTCGGTATATATCCGATAACCCCCGGAACCATTCCGGTGTCTGAATATAGTCGTCCAATATATCAATCTTCATGTCTCGACCATTTTGAGACTCCTCGTCATGTTCGTGATCACATCCAGGACTCCGAACAACCTTCGGTACATCAAAACTCATAATATAACCGGCATCAAAACGTTAAGCGTGCGGACCCTACGGGTTCGAGAACTATGTAGACATGACCGAGACATGTCTCCGGTCAATAACCAATAGCGGAACCTGGATGCTCATATTGGCTCCCACATATTCTACGAAGATCTTTATCGGTCAGACCACATAACAACATACGTTGTTCCCTTTGTCATGGTATGTTACTTGCCCGAGATTCGATCGTCGGTATCTCAATACCTAGTTCAATCTCATTACCGGCAAGTCTCTTTACTCGTTCCGTAATACATCATTCGGCAACTAACTCATTTAGTTGCAATGCTTGCAAGGCTTAAGTGATGTGCATTACCGAGAGGTCCCAGAGATACCTCTCCGACAATCGGAGTGACAAATCCTAATCTCGAAATACGCCAACCCAACAAGTACCTTTGGAGACACCTGTAGAGCACCTTTATAATCACCCAGTTACGTTGTGACGTTTGGTAGCACACAAAGTGTTCCTCCGGTAAACGGGAGTTGCATAATCTCATAGTCATAGGAACATGTATAAGTTATGAAGAAAGCAATAGCAACAAACTAAACGGTCAAGTGCTAAGCTAACGGAATGGGTCAAGTCAATCACATCATTCTCCTAATGATGTGATCCCGTTAATCAAATGACAACTCATGTCTATGGTTTGGAAACATAACCATCTTCGATTAACGAGCTAGTCAAGTAGAGGCATACTAGTGACACTCTGTTTGTCTATGTATTCACACATGTATTATGTTTCCGGTTTAATACAATTCTAGCATGAATAATAAACATTTATCATGATATAAGGAAATAAATAATAACTTTATTATTGCCTCTAGGGCATATTTCCTTCAAGGACTTAGTCGTGAGGCCAACGCATCTATGTGGTAGCTTGAGAGGGGTTGAGCGGGACGAGAGACGCGAGGTTTTACTCAGGTTCGGCCCCTCACGGTGGAGGTAAAAGCCTACATCCTACTTCATTGATATTGATGATGATCATCATTGTCGGTGTCAAAACCAGCGGATCTCGGGTAGGGGGTCCCAAACTATGCGTCTAGGATCGATGGTAACAGGAGACGGGGGACACAATGTTTACCCAGGTTCGGGCCCTCTCGATGGAGGTAATACCCTACTTCCTGCTTGATTGATCTTGATGATATGAGTATTACAAGAGTTGATGTACCACGAGATCGTAGAGGCTAAACCCTAGAAGCTAGCCTATGATTATGATTGTTGTTGTCTATCGACTAGCCTGGCCCTGGTTTATATAATGCACCAGAGGCCTAGGATAACAAGAGTCCTAGCCGAATACGTCGGTGGGGTAGGGGTCCTTGTCTTGACCACCAAGTCTTGTGGAATCTTCCTTGTATGCGGCAGCTGTCCGAACTGGCCCATGAGTATACGACCATGGGGGTCCTCGGCCCAATCTAACTGATCGGGAGATGGCGTGCTGAGTACCCCCTAGTCCAGGACACCGTCAGTAGCCCCCTGAACCGGTCTTCAAGTTGGGGACACTCCTCGATTCTTCTGAACTGTTCTTCATCTTCGGTCGTCGGTCTTGAAAATTGGTTCAACAAATTTTCTTCGATCTTGAGGATCACCAACGTGCATCCGAAGAGTTTATACGTCGGGTATCCGAGGAGCCCCTTTAAGTTTTCGGCCTTTATCAATGCCTTGTTATTTTTATGCCACACATCGGGTTTGAAGTTGTTCCAGGGCGGCAGCGCCCTCTTGCGTCCGAGCTCCAACGTCGGACTGCATTCGAGGTATCTTTTGCAGACGAGCACCAACGCCGAACCGCTTCCGAGCTCCAACGTCGGAATGTATCCGAGCTCCAACGCTGGACTATGTCCAAGTTCCAATGCCGGACTATATCCGAGGTGTCATAAATCACCTTGGTTAAAAAAAGTTGAAGGAGTTTAGCCGAGCTTAATGCCGGAAATGCCCTTTATGGAGCCAGCCGCTAGCGCCCGAGCTTTATGCCGGACTGCTTCCGAGGTGGTGCACCACCCTGACCATGGGTAGATTTTTTGTCAATATTTTTTATTGGTGCAATTTATTCTCTGCCGAGATATATAGCCAGTAGCCCTCAAGGTGTGTATCGGTCTAAAACCCGAGATGCACCTGAAGGATGACATAAGACCGCCGATCCTAGTAGCCGTTCAGACTCAGGTTGATTTTCAAAATCGGTCTGAGGATCAACTCCTAGCTCGGCAGAATACTTCGGGACACAAAAAGCGGCGTGCTCAGTCCTCGAGACTCACGTTGGGTGCGGCCGACCAACCTGAGGATCAAAATCTCCTCAGAAACTGTATTGCACTTAAAATTTTCTGCATTGGACAGGCAATGCAGTAGCCCCCGAGACACTGGTCGGGTGGCAACACCAGATCAGGGGATCGATGTGCCCCTTTAATATTTGTAAATAATGAGTGCAAAGCCCAATAGCCCCCGAGCCTTAATGTTGGCACGGGTGGTCGAATTAAGGATCGATATCCAGAGTAAAATCACAGATTATGTGTAATAATTCTATGTATCCAAGTACTTTACATCATTATTTTGACTCCATTGCGACCGTTTATCACTTGAAAGTGGCCCATCGTCGGCCTCTACCCCTTGGTAGATACTATGCAGGGTGTTTCCGCAATAACAAAACAACCCTTAGCCGACGTCTCGGTGCCCGAAGGCGGTTGTGTTAGCGGAAACGAGGCAATCAAATATGCGGGGTTTATAACTTTCGCTTAGTCATAGGAGCTTTAAACTGGGGAAGCTAGCTATGAGCCCCCGGTTAGTGTTCGGCGACATCCGAGGTCAAGCCGTAAACACTTCGGCCAATGTTATGAATGGCCCGTCATTTAACATAGTCATTGGATCGCTGACCAGCTTACGCCTATTGTGACAGTCAGTTTTTGGCTTTCTCCACTGAGGTGCTTAACCATGCGAGTTGGAAGCACAATCGCAGTGGTTCTCCCTTTGCACACCTAGCCGAACAAAGCGGAACGTAGGAGGCAAGCACAGGAGCCGGGCAACCCAACTATTGACCGAAGACACAATTCGAAACTGATGCATATATAGTAGTGTCCGAGAATGTTTTTGCCGAATCTCTAAAGGTGTCCGGCGTTGCACTGCGAGACTTATGCTGGAAACACACAAATAGTTAAAAAGTGCCATAGGCTTGGAAAACCAAAAAACGTCAGTGAAAACCTGACGTCCGAACAAGATCAAGTGTTCGGTGCCAATCTGAAAATTGGACTTTAGAAAAAAAAGTGCTTCTGTCGTGTTTTAACATGACACATCCTATCTAAAGACTTCAAGCGGGTCAGCCTACGGCTTCAACCTCCTATCCCGAAGGCGGAGTACTTCTCTTTAGGCCAGTTTAGCAAACTAAACTCTAGCGGCTTTGAGAGGGAAATTAGGCTCCCCGGCTAGTGACCACACACTCGTGTCAAAAAAAGGAGTGATAAACAATAATAAAAAAACTTTGCAACGACTAAGAAGAAGAACACTTACTATAAAATGGCTCATATAATTTAAGAGCCCCCCAAGTGACTTGGGTAAAAGAATTTTATGTATAATGATTGTATGTACCAAAGTACTTATATCATATCTGTGTTCACCCGAACTTTATACGCGTCTTAACTGACCGTCGGCTTCTCCCTCTTCGGTCAAGGGCCGAAAAGTGTTATGTACTCCACATGTCGAGAATATCGATGGTGTTTACGATAACCAGGCAATCAGGCCATAAGGCTGTAACAGACAAAGCGCGCTCAGGGAACTTATGCTATATTACTGACGAAGTGTAAGAAGCATCTTCGAAGAAAATAGTACCCCCACCGATACCTTTCTTCGGTGCTCATTGTTACTATGAGACTTGTGCAATAAATTTTTTGTACTCATGAGTTTCGTTGTGTGCTGACCATAATTGAAAACAATAAGAGCGCTACCTTTCGGCTTCACCTAGTCTGAGGTTCAGCTCGGATGACCCGATCGTGACAATCGCAGAGGCACTCCCTTTACTCTCTAGCCGAACAATCGGGAACGTAGGGGTAAACACAGGAGCGAGGCAACCCATCTTGCAAATCGCTTAAGTCAATATCGTGCATATTGTGGCATAATACACGAACAAGGAACGAAACCGTACAAGTATAATCATATGCAAGAGGAAAGGCTTCATAAAGGAAGCCCCCAAGTAAACGGGGTATTTGAATTTGTGTGTCACAAACAAATTTTTGACAAGGAGATTTTTTACAAGCAACATTTAAAAATTTAAAACTTTGAGCATGAAGGCAACTTAGCTGGTTAATGTGTTCGGTATTGATGACACGGTCCGAGCTTGATGCTGGACAAGGTTCCATCCCCCAAGCCGGTCCCAAGGTGGCGGAGCAAAGAGCTCGGCACTCCGAAGTGGTGACATAGCACGGTCAATGCAGGCCGGCAGAGTGATGCCAAAATCCCTGGTATGGGGTAATGAAGTGTTGACTAAGCCCCCCGTCTAGCCGAGGTGGCGTGGTATGTCAGTACGCTGAGTTGACGATACTGCCCAACCCGGATCATTTTCCTGTGCACAAAAAATGATGCAAACAGGAGATAATAGTATAAAAAAATTGTTGCATAATAAATAATTTATGCAAAGTGAGCAATAAAAGAAATATGGCCTGGCGCCGAAGTCAATGTCGATGTCGGGCGTCGGCGTGATGCGGTAAAGGCGTGGCAAAGCCTGAATTCACAGGTCGGTCCAAGTTCCGGATGCGGCGTTCGCCGGACTATATACGGAAACTGACCGAACCACCATGTGACCATTGTTAATGCGGCCACCATTTGATAGACCTGCGTACATATGATGGACGAACCAGAGTAATAATTCCTTAGGAAAAATGAACCCAAACAAGCAAAAAATACTAGGATTAATAGCACCTGGTTTATTTGTTGTAGCAATCCGAAGAAAGGTGATTCCCAAAATTGGGACTCGATCCGCACACCCATTGCCTGATGGGCGATAAAGCGACGGCATGGCGATGCTGGCAAAGGTTGGCTTGCCGAGGCAAAGCCCTCGGTTTAGCTAACGTGACGGAGCTGGTCGGCTAGTGACGCTGAAGTCTCCGGAGTAGGTTGATGAAGAGATGGCGAAGCCCCTGGTCCAGCCGAGATGTCGAAGCCTCGATGTCAGCCGATGAGTCGAAGTAGGTCGGCGTGATGGACACCGGCTTGAAGGAGCAACAGTGCGGCCCTGCCGATGCAGGTCATGACGTGGTCAATGCCGGCTTGATGAAGTGACCGTGCGGTGATGCCGGTGTGCCCGCTTCGTGTAATCCGTGGGGCGGCGATGTTGGTGATGATTTATCCTTCGCGATGTTGAACTCCTATTCGGCTCGCCGAGATGATGATCCGAAGAAGTTGAGCTCGGCTCAACAAAGTGACGACGTGTCTAGCACAGGTCGACAACCGTGGAGCAATATTGCCGGACTGGTTTGACACCAGCATGATGGTGAAAATCATGTTCAAAAGATTTTAAAGTTAGTGAGATGTTTTCGGGAACAAAACACAATACCCCATACAAAACTTCCTTCAAAAAGGATGTCTGAAATCCCGTTCATAAAAAAGACAAAGTCGGGCCGGATTCGTTTTCGCGCAGAAAACAGATCCGAAAAGTGATGCACTAATCGGAAGGTTCCCTAAGTTTGGACGGTCGGATCGAGCTGAAATTTTGAGGGGTCGTAGATATAGGAATTTCGCAGCCGATCAACGGTTGGATCTTTCAAAGGACGTCCGAGCTAGAAGCTGGACACCACGCCCTAAACTCGTCCAGATTCCCGTCCAGATTTGACAGGGCTCCGGTATATCGCGGATTGCCAGAGATTCCTCCATCGGAACTCGACGAATTTTTCTAGGGTTGTTGTAGACTCAATTCCGCACAATTCCACTGAAGCAATAGTTAAAACGTCACTTGAGGAGGCGGTGGCGGCGGATACAAGTTCGTTGTCCAGAAAAACGACTCGGTCCCCCGAGGGCAATGTTGACGTTGAGCCCCCGGGCTCCCTGGATGATTCCTCCATGATCTTGACAGAGATCAGAGTTGATGTTGATGAAGTCCCTCATCTGAACATGACGATCGGAGGTAGGGCACAGTCCTCGGTCAAGCCAAGGTGACCAGTGGAGCCGGTGACGAAGATGTCGACGCCGCAGTTAGTCTGTAGACGAGTCATCGATCCTTTTGCCGATCACACAGCGGAACTCCCAATGAAAGCACCAATGTCGGTGTCAAAACCAGCGGATCTCGAATAGGGGGTCCCGAACTGTGCATCTAGGATAGATGGTAATAGGAGACGGGGGACACAATGTTTACCCAGGTTTGGGCCCTCTCGATGGAGGTAATACCCTACTTCCTGCTTGATTGATCTTGATGATATGAGTATTACAAGAGTTGATCTACCATGAGATCATAGAGGCTAAACCCTAGAAGGTAGCCTATGATTATGATTGTTGTTGTCTATCGACTAGCCTGGCCCTGGTTTGTATAATGCACCAGAGGTCTAGGATAACAAGAGTCCTAGCCGAATACGCCGGTGGGGGAGGAGTCCTTGTCTTGACCACCAAGTCTTGTGGAATCTTCCTTGTATGTGGCAGCTGTCCGAACTAACCCATGAGTATACGGCCATGGGGGTCCTTGGCCCAATCTAACTGATCGGGAGACGGCGTGGTGAGTACCCCCTAGTCTAGGACACCGTCAATCATCATTACAAGGGTGCTCTATCTTGAGAGCTATAGACTTGTCTGTCTAAACCTAATTTATGAAAACTTGTCCGTCTTGGGGTGCCCTGCCCCTCCTTATATATGTTGGAGGGGCGGCTTACATGACTAGTCCTATTAGGATTAGGATAACTCTATTATAAGTGGAGTCCTAGTCTTGCTTCCTTTGTAGGAGAATATTCCTTATGCCTTTCCTCTTAAGTCGGCTCGCCATAATACGAGCCGGCATACTGGGCCTTGGGCCTTGTCGTCCGTCTGACCTGCCCGCCGGGTTACTAATGAGCCGCCAAGATCGTGCGGGTTATCCGTGAATCGCCAAGCTCTGGGCGGGTCACCAATGAGTCGCCAAGATCCATCCGGGTCATACATCCAGCCGGGTTACACCGCGGGGTATATCCCTGGCAGTCACCGAGCCGGACACGTTGTATGAGCCGGTCGGGACTCTGTAAGCCGCAGTGCGTCAACCCGTGTATATAAGGGGACGACCCGGCAGCGGCTTAGGGCAAGAAACATCAAATCGAGAGCCAGGCCAAGCGTGTTTGCTCCCTGGTAACCGAAACCCTAGCAATACCACCTCAACTGGAGTAGGCCTTTACCTTCACCGCAAGGGGCCGAACCAGTATAAACTCTCCGTGTCTCTTGTCCCGTTTAACCCCTTTAAGCTAACCTCGTTGCAATGGTTCCACAACTAAGGTTCAAATGTCGATTGGGCACACTGTGACTCAGGATCACGGCAACACGAACAATCCAGTGGCTCCGGCTAGTTTCATTGAAGATGACACTTTACTTTGACAGTCTACTAAATTCCTGAATTTCTTTTGATTTCTTATTTGCGTTTGAGTTCTTTCACTATTTTTCGGTTTTTATAAGTCGGGCCCAGCTGCCCTGTTTACGACTCAGATTGAAAGCATGCTTTGGGTTTATACAACCCGTCAGGAGGGCAGACTCTAAATCGCCAAGGTGTAATGAATACCATGGTTGAAGCTCTAACACCTCTAAATTGCACAAAGCAGATAAGCCGGCAGTTTAAGTATATACATCACAGGTATGTTGTTTTCTTAGCAGTTATCGGACCAGCCCTGGTTATGGACTATTTGTCCCTAGCAGCTTTCATTGGGTATCATGACCCGCCTGGCGGTAAGCCGCCAGGGCCTTTTTGTTTTTTCTTTGTGTGCAGGATCATAATAATTCACATCTGCATAAGTCAAAGTTTATCATACAGAGAGTGGTCCTTTAAACCGGTGGATCATCAGTATTATGGAAAACAGGAAACATGCATGATGGCACGGTCGATTCAAGTTTTAACTACTCTATTACATAGCTCCATGAGCTAACATAAGATCGAGTGTTTTATTACAACTGTAAGTCTTTCAACTGCCTGGCGGTTCACTCTTCTTGATCTTGCTGACGGGTGGCCTCCGGTTCATCCCTTGCTGGTTCTTCCTCCTCCACCGTCTGGAAGCTCGGTTTGGACCAGTCAAAGCCATGCAAGGCGAAGAATTCAGCCTCGTCATCAATCAGATTGGACGGGTCAATATCAGGGGCGAAAGTGTGTTTACGAATCGGTGGAATTAAGTCCATCACTTTATATGCAGGCATCTGCATCTTCTGATTACCCTCATCGTAAGCCGGCTAATATTTGGAAAGATTGGTTTCTTCAGCGATGACTGTTGCATGAGGACGAATCTCTTTGACACAGGCGGCAAAGTCTTACTGATCGAAGGAGGTTCCATCTTCCTTTAAGCTAGGATAACCGCTAGCTACATCTGCCGGGTCTAACTCTGGTACCATGCTTTGGCACGGCTCAAGGCCGTTACAACTCCGGCTCTAGCACAAGACCGTTTGATTTCTTGAAGTCTGGTGGGAAAGATGGACAACTTCTTCAAAACATCACTTAACAGATTTGGTCCTTGATTCGATGGGGCGATAGTAGCGAGGGTCCGTTGTGCTCCAGTGTATAATTGCTCAACAAGGGTATAAACTGCCTTAAGCTTCCCCGGTGTGTCTTGGCTAAGATTGCTGCTCCTGGGACCTGAGTAAGTTACAGATTGGTTAAATGGCGGTTTACATTATGATGACAAATACTCACTTTGGATAAGTAACAATGCGACTCACCGAAGATAGCGGAAACCATCTGAGACACATGGTGTTTTAAACCGGAGAGCTCCGTGGTCACCTCCTGAAGAACAACTTCTACTTTCTCAGCACGCTGTATCAAGGCAGTTTTTTCTTTAGCCCAAGCCTTTTTATCCTCAGTAAAACTGGTCTTAATTTTTCCGACTCAGACACACTAAATTGGAATTTTGATTCAGCTTTCCGGGTCTCATTTTCTTGAGCCGCCAGCCGAGTCTTGGCATCATTCAGTTGGGACTCTAGTTCAGCAGTAGCAGCCTGCATACAACACAAGTTTGTCAAACATATTTCATGGCGGGTTACAACAATATAAGTCCCAAGTCCTTTGGAATAAACAACACTTGGCACTTGGGGGCTAATGTCTATCAACACAATTTTTCAACGGAAACGGCTTTTCTAACTCAAAGTCCCAAGTGCTTTGCAAGCAACAACACTTGGCACTTGGGGGCTAATGCATATTGCTTGTCTCTTCCTAAGAATGAGCCGGGTGTGCTATCAACAGTCTCAGCCGGCTCATGGGGACTATGCAGTTAAGTTCTGCTCTTTTACACAATGATCAATAGGACCGGCTCATCCATACTGATTAAACCGACCCTTGGGGACTACAAATGCAAAATTATGCTATTATCAGCATCCGGTTTAGTTTTAAACCAGACTTGGAGGGAGTCTAGGATAGAAGCTTGTAAGTTTTTAAAGTCTACAGATTATTCAATCTTATCATAATCAAAAGACTTGGGGGCTGGCAGAATATATAACTTGTATAATTCGGATGACGTACCTCATACTTCTGGTGCATCTGTTTAACCATCTCAATTTCCAAGTCACGGCTGGAGTGTACTTGACTGAGATAACCAGATAATACTTCACTATTACTCAATTGAGCATAGTGGGAGACATCAAACCTCACTTTCCGTCTTTCCATGCCTTCTTGTTTGGCAGAATGTCTCGCTAGTATAGTTGGATTCCCCGGCTCAGTAAAACCAGTGCCAGTGATTAGAACGTCATCAACATGAGTCTCTGGCGGGTTAAGTGAGCTTGATGGTTTAGTAGTTGACGGGTCAATATTGGTTTCATCAACAGACAACTCAGGCATCTAAGGTTGAGTGTTGGAAGCAGGATCTTCTGGTGCAGAGGCTTGCTGGTCCGGTTCAGCAGCTTTAGGATCTTCGGCTGTTTTTGTCATCTTCACCTTCTTGTTGGGTTTTGCTTGGCCGCTAAAGAGAATTTGGACAAGTCAACGTAATGGTGAAGATATAAAGGTACAGAAGAAAGATAATTACTGACCCAGGGGCAATCTTGAAAGCCGGCAGCTGAGTCTGAGATGAATCACCAGAGGAAGAACGGGAAATATCCTGCAAAAATAAATCAAAGGAATTGAGTGGTTAACGAAAGAAACCCGCCGGTAAATAAAAGAGTTAAGGCCAAAAATAACCTCATTTTGGTGTTTTTGAGGAGTGTTTGGTAAACCGGAGGATAAATCTTCACCTCCACTGGTCCGGGTCTGGCGGCGGCTCTCGTGTTGCTGTTGTTTCAAAAGAAAGTGAGGGTCTAAATAAGCCAAGGGGTGTGAAAACCTTACTTTTTGGGTTACTCGCCGAAGTTTCTGCCTTGCTAAAGGTTCCGAGTCGGAGGAAATAATAGTTACCTCTTCTTCAACCGCTTGGCTGGCTCCCGTGTCATCCTGGCAATAGTCAGTGTCAATAAGGTGGTTGAAAAACAAGCCAAGTGAGTCAAGGGCTACCTCCGACTCAGAGGTTTCATCCAGCTTAAGCAGATCAGAGGCGCTTGATTTCTTCCTAGATCTCTTGCTGGTCTTTTTGGCGGCTTTCGCAGCAGCCCTAGCCTTTTTGGCAGCCTCGTGGTCTTATTTTGCCTTCCAGAAGTCAGATTTAGCGTGCGAAAGAGTAACATATTTGAGTTCATGCAATGTTTGGGTGATGAAGTAAGGTAAGGGAAATCAAGGGACTTACATCTGGCGGGGGGTTAAGCTTGCATAAAGGATTCAGACCCACTTTGTGATACGTCTCCAATGTATCTATTATTTTTGATTGTTCCATGCTATTATATTATCAACCTTGGATGTTTTATATGCATTAATATGCTATTTTATATGATTTTTGGGACTAACCTATTAACCTAGAGCCCAGTGCTAGTTTTTGTTTTTTCCTTGTTTTTTAAGTATTGCAGAAAAGGAAAATCAAACGGAGTCCAATTGACCTGAAACTTCATGGAACTTATTTTTGGACCAGAAGAAGCCCACCGAGTATCGGAGATGGACCAGAAGAGTCCTGGGCTGCCCACGAGGGTGGGGGCGGGCCCACCCCCCAGGGCCGCCCCTTGCCTCATGGGCAGCCTGGAGATCCACCGACGTACTTCTTCCTCCTATATATACCCATATACCCTAAAAACTTCGGGGAGCATAATAGATCAGGAGCTCCGCCGCCAGAAGCCCATGTAGCCACCGAAAACCAATCTAGACCCGTTCCGGCACCCTGCCGGAGGGGGAATCCCTCTTCGGTGGCCATCTTCATCATCCCGGCGCTCTCCATGTTGAGGAGGGAGTAGTCCACCCTCGGGGCTGAGGGTATGTACCAGTAGCTATGTGTTTGATCTCTCTCTCTCGTGTTCTTGAGGTGGTACGATCTTGATGTATCGTGAGCTTTGCTATTATAGTTGGATCTTATGATGTTTCTCCCCCTCTACTCTCTTGTGATGAATTGTGTTTTCCCTTTGAAGTTATCTTATCGGATTGAGTCTTTAAGGATTTGAGAACACTTGATGTATGTCTTGCACGTGCTTATCTGTGGTGACAATGGGATATCATGTGATCCACTTGATGAATGTTTTGGTGATCAACTTGCGAGTTCCGTGACCTCATGAACTTATGCATAGGGGTTGGCACACGTTTTCGTCTTGACTCTCCGGTAGAAACTTTGGGGCACTCTTTGAAGTTCTTTGTGTTGGTTGAATAGATGAATCTGAGATTGTGTGATGCATATCGTATAATCATACCCACGGATACTTGAGGTGACATTGGAGTATCTAGGTGACTTTAGGGTTTTGGTTGATTTGTGTCTTAAGGTGTTATTCTAGCACGAACTCTATGATAGATTGATCGGAAAGAATAGCTTCATGTTATTTTACTACAGACTCTTGAATAGATCGATCAGAAAGGATAAATTTGAGGTGGTTTCGTACCCTACAATAATCTCTTCGTTTGTTCTCTGCTATTAGTGACTTTGGAGTGACTCTTTGTTGCATGTTGAGGGATAGTTATATGATCCAATTATGTTATTATTGTTGAGGGAACTTGTACTAGTGAAAGTATGAACCCTAGGCCTCGTTTCAACGCATTGCAATACCGTTTGTGCTCACTTTTACCACTTGTTACCTTGCTGTTTTTATATTTTCACGTTACAAAAACCATTATCTACTATCCATATTGCACTTGTATCACCATCTCTTCGCCGAACTAGTGCACCTATACAATTTACCATTGTATTGGGTGTGTTGGGACACAAGAGACTCTTTGTTATTTGGTTGCAGGGTTGCTTGAGAGAGACCATCTTCATCCTACGCCTCCCATGGATTGATAAACCTTAGGTCATCCACTTGAGGGAAATTTGCTACTGTCCTACAAACCTCTGCACTTGGAGGCCCAACAACATCTACAAGAAGAAGGTTGTGTAGTAGACACCAAGCTCTTTTCTGGCGCCGTTGTCGGGGAGGTGAGTGCTTGAAGGTATATCTTTAGATCTTGCAATCGAATCTTTTAGTTTCTTGTTTTAGCACTAGTTTAGTTTATAAAAGAAAATTACAAAAAATGGAATTGAGTTTGCCTCATACGCTTCATCTTTTTAATATCTTTCGTGAGAATGATGGAAGGGAAAATTGTGCTCAAGTGCTAGAAGAAGAAGACTATAAAATGTTTGGCACTAAATCTTTGAATGATGAGCATGATTGCAATGTTGTTAGTATGAACTCTTTGAATATCCATAGTACTAATGATGATTGCACTAGTTATGATGAAAATGTATCCTATAAACATGTCAATTTTTGTGGAGTGCATTGGGTTTGCAAGTACACACCAAATAGGGAAGATAGATATTGCAGAGGCATAAGCATTTAGAAACTAAATGGTTGCAAGAAAGGATAAATGTTAGTGCTGAAAATTTAAAATTTCTTAGCCATACTTGTGAACTTTGCAATGAACGTGATCATTTCAGTACCCAATGCAAATTGTTTCATGATCATATCGTGTCCAAAAATTGTGATGACTTGATTTCCCTTGCACATCATAATGAACTTACTTTTGTCTTGAGTTATGAAGAAATGAAACGTATATCTAAGGTTATTCTAGAATTTGCCCTTTATAGAGTTCTTAATTTTGATCTAGAGGAAATTTATATGTATTGTGCGGTGAATTGCATTGAAAATCCTTATATTGCCAAGTATATAAAGAAAAGAAAACAAATAGAGGATGAAGATAATACTAATGAAAGGGAGGAGGCTTCCCAATATCCTCCTATTATTTCTTATGATGAATCAGGTAATGAGGAAGAGCCTTCTATACAACCAATCTCATTAATAAGGAGCTCCAAAAAGAGGATTGAACCCACACATGATGTGAAGAAGAAAAAGCAAAGACGGAGAAGCAAAGGTAGAAAGGCATCTCTCCCAAATGATGTTGCTCCTATTACTCATTGTGATGATGATAATTGCTATACTATTGGTGCCATCCATACTATTAATGATGAGAGTGATTATGCTTATGATATGAAAAGTCCCAAGCTTGGGGATGCTACATTTAATGAAGATGATATTTTTAGTCTCCCAAGTTTTGATATGCAAATTTATAATGATCATAGCATGCCTCCTACTTATGATGATTATATTGATGAAAGTGGGTTTGGAAGAGTGTCAACTTTAGGAAGTAATGATCACACTATTTTGGATGATGTTGAATCTTATTTTTACAATTATGGAAGTGGATTTGGAGAGGTCATGACTTTATTTAGTAATGATTCCACTATCTTGGAAGAGGTTTCAATCGATTATGATGAGAACAAAGTTGCTGCTTATGATGATTATTGTGATGACACTTATGCTATAAAAAGTAGTGATGATTATATTTATAAAACTTGTCATGATTATGATTACCCTTTTTCTGAATATTACTCTTTTAATGTGGAAACAATTTATAGTATTCGAGTTTCTTATGATACTCCCACTATTCCGAATGAGAAGAATTTTGCTTAAGCGGAGAGTAGTAAAATTCCTATGCAAGTAGATCATGAAAAGAATGCTTTAGGTGCTGGTTATATTGTTGAATTCATTCATGATGCTACTGAAAATTATTATGAGGGAGGAACATATGCTTGTATAAATTGCAATAATATCAAGTTTCCTCTCTATGTGCTTAAAGTTTTGAAGTTATACTTGTTTTGCCTTCCTATGCTAGTTGATTCTTATTCCCATAAGTTGTTTGCTCACAAAATCCCTATGCATAGGAAGTGGGTTAGACTTAAATGCGCTAGTCATATTCTTCATAATGCTTTCTTTATGTTTCAATTCTTATCCTTTATGTGAGCATCATTGAAATCATCTTGCCTAGCTAGGGGTGTTAAACGTTAGCGCTTGTTGGGAGGCAACCCAACTTATTTTTGTTCCTTGATTTTTGCTCCTGTTTAGAAATAAATAATTTATCTATCCTCTGTTATTATTGAGTTTTTATGTTTTAATTAGTGTTTATGCCAAGTAGAACCGTTGGGAAGACTTGGGGAAAGTCTTGTTGATCTTGCTGTAAAAAACAGAAACTTTAGCGCTCACGAGAGTTGCTGCCATTTTTTATTGGAGAGTGCTATTTAGTTAATTATTTTTGCAGATCATTAATAGATAAATTACTCACGTCCATCAATTTATTTTAGAATTTTTGGAGTTCCAGAAGTTTGCGTTGGTTACATATTACTTCAGATTGTTCTGTTTTTGACAGATTCTGTTTTTCATGTGTTGTTTGCTTATTTTGATGAATCTATGGCTAGTAAAAGAGTTTATAAACCATATAGAAGTTGTAATACATTAGGTTTAACACTAATATAAATAAATAATGAGTTCATTATAGTACCTTGAAGTGGTGTTTTGTTTTCTTTCGCTAACGGAGCTTACGAGTTTTCTGTTAAGTTTTGTGTTGTGAAGTTTTCAAGTTTTGGTTAAAGATTCGATGGACTATGGAATAAGGAGTGGCAAGAGCCTAAGCTTGGGGATGACCAAGGCACCCCAAGGTAATATTCAAGGACAACCAAGAGCCTAAGCTTGTGAATGCCCCGGAAGACATCCCCTCTTTCGTCTTCGTTCATCGGTAACTTTACTAGGAGCTATATTTTTATTCACCACATGATATATGTTTTGCTTGGAGCGTCATTTTATTTTATTTTGTTTTGCTTGCTGTTTGAATAATATACCAAGATCTGAAATTCTTAAATGTTAGAGAGTCTTCATATAGTTGCATAATTATTCGACTACTCATTGATCTTCACTTATATCTTTCAGAGTAGTTTGTTGTTGCTCTAGTGCTTCACTTATAGCTTTTTAGAGCACGGTGGTGGTTTTATTTTATAGAAATAGATGAAATCTCATGCTTCACTTATATTATTTTGAGAGTCTTTAGAACAGCATGGTAGTTTGCTTTGGTTATGAAACTAGTCCTAATATGATGGGCACCCAAGAGGGATATAATAAAAAAATTCATATAAAGTGCATTGAATACTATGAGAAGTTTGATACTTGATGATTGTTTTGAGATATGAGGATGGTAATATTAGAGTCATGCTAGTTGAGTAGTTGTGAATTTGAGAAATACTCGTGTTAAAGTTTCTGATTCCCGTAGCATGCACGTATGGTGAGCCGTTATGTGACGAAATCGGAGCATGATTTATTTATTGATTGTCTTCCTTATGAGTGGCGGTCGGGGACGAGCGATGGTCTTTTCCTACCAATCTATCCCCCTAGGAGCATGCGCGTAATACTTTGTTTTGATAACTAAGGGAGTCCTGGATTAGGGGGTGTTCGGGTAGCCGGACTATACCTTCAGCCGGACTCCCGGACCATGAAGATACAAGATTGAAGACTTCGTCCCGTGTCCGGATGGGACTTTCCTTGGCGTGGAAGGCAAGCTTGGCGATGCGGATATTCAAGATCTCCTACCATTGTAACTGACTTTGTGTAACCCTAACCCTCTCCGGTGTCTATATAAACCGGAGGGTTTTAGTCCGTAGGACAACTTCATCATACAACAATCATACCATAGGCTAGCTTCTAGGGTTTAGCCTCCTTGATCTCGTGGTAGATCTACTCTTGTACTACCCATATCATCAATATTAATCAAGCAGGACGTAGGGTTTTACCTCCATCAAGAGGGCCCGAACCTGGGTAAAACATCGTGTTCCTTACCTCATGTTACCATCCGGCCTAGACACACAGTTCGGGACCCCCTACCTGAGATCCGCCGGTTTTGACACCGACATTGGTGCTTTCATTGAGAGTTCCTCTGTGTCATCGCCTTTAGGCCCGATGGCTCCTTCGATCATCAACAACGATGCAGTCCAGGGTGAGACTTTTCTCCCCGGACAGATCTTCGTCTTCGGCGGCTTCGCACTGCGGGCCAATTCGCTTGGCCACCTTGAGCAGATCGAAAGCTACGCCCCTGGCCATCAGGTCAGGTTTGGAAGCCTAAACTACACGGCTGACATCCACGGGGACTTGACCTTCGAAGGATTCGAGCCACAGCCAAGCGCGCCGCACTGTCTCGATGGGCATGATATAGCTCTGCAGCCGAACAGTGCTTTGGAGGCCGCACACGCACCGGTTTCGACCATTGATTCGGAGCCTACTGCGCCGATCGAGGATCAGCGGTTGGACGCTGCCTCAGGGGCTGCGATCTCAAAGGCGATCGAGGCGAACTCCAGCCCTGCACCCCGCATGGCCTGTGACTCTGAGGAGCCGGATTCCTCTCCGGACTCCGAGCCCCCCGCGCCCCTGCCGATCGAATCCGATTGGGCGCCGATAATGGAGTTCACTGCCGCGGACATCTTTCAGCACTCGCCCTTCGGCGACATCCTGAATTCCCTAAAGTCTCTCTCTTTATCAGGAGAGCCCTGGCCGGACTACGGTCAGCAAGGTTGGGATACGGATGATGAAGAAATTCAAAACCCACCCACCACCCACTTCGTAGCCACTGTCGACGACTTAACCGACATGCTTGACTTCGACTCCGAAGACATCGACGGCATGGACGACGATGCAGAAGACGAACAAGAACCAGCACCTGTAGGGCGCTGGAAGGCCACCTCGTCATATGACATATATATGGTGGACACTCCAAAGGATGGAGATGGCGATGAAACAGCGGGGGATGATACCTCTAAGAAACAGCCCAAGCGCCGGTGTCAGCGGCGCCGCTCTAAATCCCGCCAAAGCAAAAACGGTTATTCCGGCACGGGAAATAATACTACTCTGGATAGCGCCGAAGAACACCCCCTCTAGCAAGATTCAGCACAGGAGGACAGAGAAGCCAGCCCTCACGAGAGGGCGGCGGACCAAGAGGTTGAGGACGATAATTATACGCCTCCCTCCGAAGACGAGGCAAGCCTCGACGACGACGAGTTCGTCGTGCCAGAGGATCCCGCCGAACAAGAGCATTTTAAACGCAGGCTTATGGCCACGACAAGCAGCCTCAAGAAAAAGCAGCAACAGCTTAGAGCTGATCAGGATTTGCTAGCTGACAGATGGACTGAAGTCCTTGCGGCCAAAGAGTATGAACTCGAACGCCCCTCCAAGAGTTACCCAAAGCGCAGGCTGCTACCCCGACTAGAGGAGGAAGCACCTACATCACCAGCGCATGACATGGCCGACTAGCCACCTCGTGGCCGCGACAGAGAGGCCTCTTGGCCCTCCACTCAAGCCATTCCCCGACGCCGCGTCAAGCATACTAAGGCACGAGAAAATGCGCCCGACCTGCGCGACATACTGGAGGACAAGGCAAGGCAAACAAGATCGATCTATGGATCGCGCAGGCGCCCCACGGCACATGACGGTGATCGTCACTCCGAATGCAATAAATCCGGCCGGGCCAAACTCAACAGACAAAGCTCCTTCGAGCTGTGTCGTGATATAGCCCAATACAGAGGCTCCGCACACCCACTATGCTTCACAGATGAAGTAATGGATCATAAAATCCCTGAGGGCTTCAAACCCGTAAACATCGAATCGTACGATGGCACAACAGATCCTGCGGTATGGATCGAGGATTATCTCCTTCATATCCACATGGCCCGCGGTGATGATCTACACGCCATCAAATACCTCCCACTCAAACTTAAGGGACCGGCCTGGCATTGGCTCAACAGCTTGCCAGCAGACTCAATCGGTTCTTGGGAGGACCTGGAAGCCGCATTCCTTGACAACTTCCAGGGCACTTATGTGCGACCACCGGACGCCAATGACCTAAGCCACATAATTCAGCAGCCAGAGGAATCGGCCAGGCAATTCTGGACACGGTTCCTAACAAAGAAAAACCAGATAGTCGATTGTCTGGACGCAGAGGCCTTAGCGGCCTTCAAGAATAATATCCGTGACGAGTGGCTTGCCCGGCACCTGGGACAGGAAAAGCCGAAATCTATGGCAGCCCTCACGACACTCATGACCCGCTTTTGCGCGTGAGAAGACAGCTGGCTAGCTCGCAGCAACAACTTAACCAAGAACCCTGGTAATTCGAATACCAAGGACGAAAGTGACAGGTCGCGTCGGAACAAACAAAAGCGCCGCGTTAACAGCGACAACAACGAGGATACGACAGTTAATGCCGGATTCCGAGGCTACAAATCCGGTCAACGGAAAAAAGCATTCAAAGAAATACTCAGGGCCCGTCCAGTTTGGACCGAATACTCGACCGCTTGTGCCAGATACATGGCACCCCCGAAAATCCAGCCAATCACACCAACAGGGATTGTTGGGTGTTCAAGTAGGCAGGCAAGTTAAGAGCCGAAAACAAAGACAAGGGGCTGCATAGAGACGACGAGGAGGAGCCCAGGCCGCCGAACAACAGTGGACAGAAGGGATTTCCCCCGCAAGTGCGGATGGTGAACATGATATACGCAACCCACATCCCCAAGAGGGAGCGGAAGCGTGCGTTACGGGACGTATATGCGATGGAGCCAGTCGCCCCAAAGTTCAACCCATGGTCCTCCTGCCCGATCACCTTTGATCGAAGGGACCACCCCACTAGCATTCGTCACGGCGGCTTCGCCGCACTGGTTCTAGACCCAATCATTGACGGATTTCATCTCACAAGAGTCCTCATGGACGGCGGCAGCAGCCTGAACCTGCTTTACCAGGATATAGTGCAAAAATTGGGCATAGATCCCTCGAGGATCAAGCCCACCAAAACGACCTTTAGAGGCATCATACCAGGTGTAGAAGCCAACTGTACATGCTCAGTTACACTGGAAGTGGTCTTCGGATCTCCGGATAACTTCCGAAGCGAGGAGTTAATCTTCGACATAGTCTCGTTCCGTAGTGGCTATCACGCACTGCTCGGGCGAACCGCATTCGCAAAATTCAACGCGGTACCGCACTATGCATACCTCAAGCTCAAGATGCCAGGCCCTAGAGGAGTAATCATGGTCAATGGGAACACTGAATGCTCCCTCCGAACGGAGGAGCACACGGCAGCGCTCGCAGTAGAAGTACAAAGCAGCCTCTCTAGGCAGTTCTCCAGTTCGGCCTTCAAAAAGCCGGACACTGTCAAGCGCGCCCGGAGTACCCTACAACAAGACCGCCTGGCACGTTCTGAGCTAGCATAGCAATGCGGCCCCAACCCTAGCCCTCGCAATATAGCGAAACCAGCGCTTCGCGTACATAACTACGCTCTTGAAATACCATGGGCACAGGGGAAGGGGCACTATCACGGCACGCCCGAAAAACGGCTTAAACCGCACCAGGGGCTGCCGGATTTTTTTTCTCTTACTCTCAGGACTCCATACTTCGGATGACCCGTTCGGCAATTCAACTGCCACACAAATGATGCAAGATCCAGGAAAGCAGACAAGCCACGCCGCATTATGGAACTCCCAGGTGGTCTCTATTGCGAGCAGTATACCTGTTTTTTAATACAATTCCGCGGCCTGCCCCTGGCCAGGACATGCTAAATAGTCCAATTTATTTTGCTTATCGCACTATTTGTATCGTTCTGCTTTCATAGCAGCCTTTCTATAAATAATGCATAGCTTTTTGTCTATTTTTTGCATTATCCTCTTTTTATATATATGTTTATCAATAACATGTCGCATCCGTACATTGTGGTACGGCAAAATACGCCAAGGGCTTCAGTACCCATCTATATGGCGTGAGAAGTTCGTACACTTTCATAAGTGCGGCACCCCGAACTTATAGCACTATATGCATCGGCTCCGAATCATGATTTGGGTCAATGGTTGGGTTTTCCCAGCTCCTATGTTTTGGTGCCTTACGTTCCGCTATATCGGCTAAGGTAGCACTAGGAGAACTACTGCGATTGTGCCCCAGTTGAGCTGGGCTGAGCACCTCAGTAGAGAAAGCTAAAACCGATTGTCATGATGAAGCGAGAGACCGGTCGCTGTTCGAGAGGTTTTTCGAGTCCTTAAAGACTTATGCCGCTTCGAGCGAGGAACCGGCTTTGTCCGGCCAAGGCGTGGATAGCGCCCCGAACTCGGTCTTCCGAATACTAGGGGCTTCGCCAAAATTTAAAATTATAGAGTTCTATGGCTAAGTGAGAGTGTTCAAGCATTATAGTCCGATTGCCTTGTTCGTTGTGCTGATCGCCTCCCTCGATGGACCCAATCATGGGAAAAAGAGCGCTCGGGTTTATCCCGAACACCCCAGCACTAGTGGCATGGTGGCAGAAGCTGACGACTGGCCATCTCTCAATTTTTTGATAAACGGCCGCACAGAAAGTAATATTTTAAATTCAACAAGCATTGCTTAGCGCATATGAACAAGTTTTCAGCGCACAGGATAACACGAGCGAGTTCATTCAAAAATTACATCCTTGGTACATTCATCCGCCATAAGGCGGGCACCAGCCAGAACATCCTTGTAATAGTTCTCGGGCTTGCGATGCTCCTTCCCCGGCGGCGGCCCGTCCCTCACAAGCTTCTCACCGTCCAGCTTACCCCAGTGCACCTTTGCACGGGCAAGGGCCCTACGGGCACCTTCGATGCAGACGGAGCGCTTGATGACCTCGAGCCTTGGACAAGCCTCCACCAGCCGCCGCACCAGTCCGAAGTAGCTCCCAGGCAGGGCCTCTCTAGGCCATAGCCGAACTATGAAGCCCTTCAGGGCTTGTTCGGCCGCCTTGTGGAGCTCGACCAGTTGCTTCAGCTGGTCGCTCAAGGGCACAGGGTGTCCGGCCTCAGCGTACTGAGACCAGAACACCTTCTCCGTCGAGCTGCCTTCCTCGGCTCGGTAGAATGCACGGCATCGGATACGCTGTGGGGAAGATCTGCGAATGCCCCTGGAGAGCTCCGGATTCGGGTAAGTAACAAGTAGTTTACTTTTATATGTCTGCTTTGCATAGAGAATGCCTTACCCGCCGCTATCTTTTTCACCGCATCCAATTCCTAGAGGGCCTTCTGGGCTTCGGCCTTGGCAGATTTGGCAGTTTTAAGGGCCGCAGCAAGCTCGGACGCTCGCGTCTTCGAGTCGAGCTCCAAACTCTCATGTTTTTCCATGAGAGCCTGAAGCTCTTGCTGCACCTCGCCGACCCGCGCCTCAAATTTCTCCCGCTCGGTGCGCTCCGTGGCCGCTTTCTTCTCGGCCTCGGACAGCGCCTGCTTGAGGGTCGCCACCTCAGTTGTGGCTCCTACAATAAGCAGTGTACTCCTATCATGTTTTGCAATTGCGTCTTCTTATAGGCATTTTTTCTATAAGGTATTTCTTACCTTCTTTCTCCTCGAGCTGCCGTTTGGCAAGGTCGAGCTCTTGCTCGTCCGCTCGAGGCCCTGCTTCAGGGCACCCACCTCCGCAGTCAGTGCGGCGGTGGCTAGCAGCGAAGCCTGCATACGTATATTGACTCCTTTTTAGTTAGACTCCTACGATATTTAATAGATCCTCTATTCGGCTTTTCTTTTCGAACGCCAAATAGAGCATCAGGGGCTACTGTCTATGCGGTAATATTTTTACATATTTTTTACTTACCTCGAAGCCTGTTAGAAGGCTAGCACAAGCTTCAGTCAGTCCGCTTTTGGCGAACCGAACCTTCTGGACCACCGTACTCATGATGGTACGGTGCTCCTCGTTGATGGAGGCGCCATTAAGCACCTCCAGCATATTGTCCGGCGCCTCCGGTTGGACGGAGGACGCCGGCTCAATAGGCTTGCTCCTCTTGGCAGGAGTTCGCCTGCCGCGGTCCGGAACCGTTGATGATTCCGGCGCGGTGTCCGGCTTAAAGCCGGACTTGGAGCCCTGGGGGGTCTGGTCCCCTTTACTCATGGAGTCCGGGAGGTCGCCTCGCGGCTCCTCCTGGACCACCTCCTCTTGCCCCGGAGCTTGTCGTGACGCCACTTCGGTGTCAACCGCAGCACAGGGGGAGGCAGCGGGCGGAACTGAATTCACGTCCGATGAATCCAGGGAGCCGCTTGACGACTCGTCGAGCCCGTCCTTGGGCGGGCTGCATGATTACATTCGAAATTAGGGAAAGCTGTGCAACAGAAGGAATATCATGAGTTACTCTGGTATCTGAACACTTACGATTTCGCCGGACGCTTTGCTCTGTCCGGCCACTCCTCTTCGTCCTCGTCGGCGTCGGGGGCGTAGTCCGGCGGAGGGGTTTTCCTCTTCTTGGACCCTTCGGCCTCCCCTACTGGGGCGGCCTTCCTTTTATTTCCTCCCCCCGTTGGAGGGGGAGATGTCTCTTCTTCCTCCTCCTCGTCTTCACGGGAGGAGTGCGTCTCGGACTCGTCGGACGATGAGTCTGACACTACCATATGCCGGGAACTCTTTCAAGGCCCCGTGGCCTTCTTCTTCTTGGCCTTCTTCTCCGGCACCACATAAGGTGCCGGAACCAGCAGCTTCACTAGGAGAGCAGGGGATGGGTCTTCGGGCAAGGGACCCGGACAGTTAATCAGTCCGGACTTCGCCCGCCAATCCTGTCAAAGGTAAGGGAGTTTAGATCCCGCATAGAGTCAAACTATGAAGAAAACTTAACATCCTGTAAAAGATGAAAATATTTTACCTCGCCGGCAGGACGCTGCGAGCTGAATCCACGGTCTTCGGAGGCGGATGTGGGAGCCTCGGCGCCTTTGGTTAGCCCCCTCCAGACATCTTCGTACGTCGTGTCGAAGAGCCTGCTCAGAGTTCGGTGCTGCGCCGGGTTGAACTCCCACAAATTGAAGTCCCGTTCTTGACACGGAAGGATCCGGCGGACGAGCATGACCTGGACTACGTTGACAAGCTTGAGCTTCTTGTTCACCAAGGACTGGATGCATTTTTGCAGTCTGGTCACCTCTTCTTCGTCGCCCCACGACAAGCCCGTCTCCTTCCAGGACGTGAGCCACGTAGGGGGTCCGGATCGGAATTCAGGGGCTGCGATCCACTTCGGATCGCGTGGCTCGGTGATGTAAAACCACCCTGACTGCCACCCCTTCAAGGTCTCCACAAAGGAGCCCTCGAGCCATAGGACGTTGGCTATTTTCCCGCCATGGCACCTCCGCACTCCGCCTGGTTGCCGCGCACCACCTTAGGCTTGACGTTGAAGGTCTTGAGCCAGAGGCCAAAATGGGGGCGGATGCAGAGGAAAGCCTCGCACACGACGATAAACGCCGAGATATTGAGGATGAAGTTCGGGACCAGATCATGGAAATCTAGGCCATGGTAGAACATGAGCCCGCGGACAAATGGGTTGAGAGGAAAACCCAGTCCGCGGAGGAAGTGGGGAAGAAATATTACCCTCTCATGGGGCCTTGGGGTGGGGAGAAGCTGCCCCTCCTCAGGAAGCCGATGCGCGATGTCTTTGGACAGGTATCCGACCTTCCTTAGCCTTTTGACATGGCCCTTCGTGAAGGAGGAGACCATCCACTTGCCTCCCGCTCCGGACATTGTTGGAGAAGGTTGAGGTAGGAAGTGCGGGCTTGGGCGCTGGAGCTCGGGTGCGCAGAAGATGGATAGGCAAAGGAGGAAGAAGGCATAGGTAAAAAGGTGGATCCTTATCCCCTTATATGGGCGGATGCGACTATGCATCCCCACCGGCCTAGTAAAACTCGCTTGCCTCCCAAGCGCCGTGATAAATGGCGCGGTTGGGTTACCCAGGTCCGTATTGATGAGAATCCCGTAAATGGGGGACACGATATCTGCTTTAACAAGATGTGCCAAGGAAACCGCCTCGCAAAACACGCTGAGGTGGAAAAGTGAAAACGATTCGAATGAAGGCTTGGTCGTAGTGTGATGTCACGCTACGGAATACGTCAGCAGATTAGATTTGTGTTAATATTATTCTCTCTGTGGCAATACGTGGAAACTTATTTTGCAGAGCCGGACACTACTCTTGGTGTTTACAAACTTTTATGAAGAATTTGGAGGAGGAACCCGCCTTGCAACGCCGAAGACAATCTACGCACCGGACTCGTCGTCATTGAAGCCTGGTTCAGGGGCTACTGAGGGAGTCCTGGATTAGGGGGTGTTCGGGTAGCCGTACTATACCTTCAGTCGGACTCCCGGACTATGAAGATACAAGATTGAAGACTTTGTCCCGTGTCCGGATGGGACTTTCCTTGGCGTGGAAGGCAAGCTTGGCGATGCGGATATTCAAGATCTCCTACCATTGTAACCGACTTTGTGTAACCCTAACCCTCTCCGGTGTCTATATAAACCGGAGGGTTTTAGTCCGTAGGACAACTTCATCATACAACAATCATACCATAGGCTAGCTTCTAGGGTTTAGCCTCCTTGATCTCGTGGTAGATCTACTCTTGTACTACCCATATCATCAATATTAATCAAGCAGGACATAGGGTTTTACCTCCATCAAGAGGGCCCGAACCTGGGTAAAACATCGTGTTCCTTACCTCCTGTTACCATCCGGCCTAGACACACAGTTCGCGACCCCCTACCCGAGATCCGCCGGTTTTGACACCGACAATAACTAATAGTTTTTTGCAATAAGTATGTGAGTTCTTTATGACTAATGTTGAGTCCATGGATTATACGCACTCTCACCCTTCCACCATTGCTAGCCTCTCTAATACCGCGCACTTTTCGCCGGTATCATACACCCACCATATACCTTCCTCAAAACAGCCACCATACCTAGCTATCATGGCATTTCCATAGCCATTCCGAGATATATTGCCATGCAACTTTCCATCGTTCCGTTTACTATGACACGCTCCATCATTGTCATATTGCTTTGCATGATCATGTAGTTGACATTGTATTTGTGGCAAAGCCACCGTTCATAATTATTTCATACAGGTCACTCTTGATTCATTGCATATCCCGGTACACCGCCGGAGGCATTCACATAGAGTCATATTTTGTTCTAAGTATTGAGTTGTAATTGTTGAGTTGTAAGTAAATAAAAGTGTGATGACCATCATTTTTAGAGCATTGTCCCAAGTAAAAAGAGAGAGAGAGGCCATAAAAAAGAGAAAAGGCCTAAAAATGAGAGAAAAAGAGAGAAGGGACAATGCTACTATCCTTTTACCACACTTGTGCTTCAAAGTAGCACCATGATCTTCATGATAGAGAGTCTCCTATGATATCACTTTCATATAGTAGTGGGAATTTTTCATTATAGAACTTGGCTTGTATATTCCAATGATGGGTTTCCTCAAAATGCCCTAGGTCTTCGTGAGCAAGCGAGTTGGATGCACACCCATAGTTCCCTTTGTTGAGCTTTCATATACTTATAGCTCTAGTGCATCTGTTGCATGGCAATCCCTACTCACTCATATTGATATCTGTAAATGGACATCTCCATAGCCCGTTGATACGCCTAGTTGATGTGAGACTATCTTCTCCTTTTTTTGTCTTCTCCACAACCACCATTCTATTCCACATATATTGCTATGTCCATGGCTCACGCTCATGTATTGCGTGAAGATTGAAAAAGTTTGAGAACACCAAAAGTATGAAACAATTGCTTGGCTTGTCATCGGGGTTGTGCATGATTTAAATACTTTGTGTGGTGAAGATGGAGCATAGCCAGACTATATGATTTTGTAGGGATAGCTTTCTTTGGCCATGTTATTTTGATAGGACATGATTGCTTTGTTAGTATGCTTGAAGTATTATTGTTTTTATGTCAATATTAAACTTTTGTCTTGAATCTTATGGATCTAAATATTCTTGCCACAATAAAGAGAATTACATGGATAAATATGTTAGGTAGCATTCCACATCAAAAATTCTGTTTTTATATTTACCTACTCGAGGACGAGCAGGAATTAAGCTTGGGGATGCTGATACGTCTCCAATGTATCTATAATTTCTGATTGTTCCATGTTATTATATTATCAACCTTGGATGTTTTATATTCATTAATATGTTATTTTATATGATTTTTGGGACTAACCTATTAACCTAGAGCCCAGTGCTAGTTTTTGCTTTTTCCTTGTTTTTAAGTATTGCAGAAAAGGAAAATCAAACGGAGTCCAATTGACCTGAAACTTCACGGAACTTATTTTTGGACCAGAAGAAGCCCATGGAGTATCGGAGATGGACCAGAAGAGTCCTGGGCTGCCCACGAGGGTGGGGGGGCGCCCACCCCCCTGGGCGCGCCCCCTGCCTCGTGGACAGCCTGGAGATCCACCGACGTACTTCTTCCTCCTATATATACCCATATACCATAAAAACTTTGGGGAGCACAATAGATCGGGAGCTCCGCCGCCAAAAGCCTCCGTAGCCACTGAAAACCAATCTAGACCCGTTCCGGCACCCTGCTGGAGGGGGAATCCCTCTCCGGTGGCCATCTTCATCATCCCGGCGCTCTCCATGATGAGGACGAAGTAGTCCACCCTCGGGGCTGAGGGTATGTACCAGTAGCTATGTGTTTGATCTCTCTCTCGTGTTCTTGAGGTGGTACGATCTTGATGTATCGCGAGCTTTGCTATTATAGTTGGATCTTATGGTGTTTCTCCCCCTCTACTCTCTTGTGATGAATTGAGTTTTCCCTTTGAAGTTATCTTATCGGATTGAGTCTTTAAGGATTTGAGAACACTTGATGTATGTCTTGCACGTGCTTATCTGTGGTGACAATGGGATATCATGTGATCCACTTGATGTATGTTTTGGTGATCAACTTGCGAGTTCCATGACCTCGTGAACTTATGCATAGGGGTTGGCACACGTTTTCGTCTTGACTCTCCGGTAGAAACTTTGGGGCACTCTTTGAAGTTCTTTGTGTTGGTTGAATAGATGAATTTGAGATTGTGTGATGCATATCGTATAATCGTACCCACGGATACTTGAGGTGACATTGGAGTATCTAGGTGACTTTAGGGTTTTGGTTGATTTGTGTCTTAATGTGTTATTCTAGTACGAACTCTATGATAGATTGAACGGAAAGAATAGCTTCATGTTATTTTACTATGGACTCTTGAATAGATCGATCAGAAAGGATAACTTTGAGGTGGTTTCGTACCCTACAATAATCTCTTCGTTTGTTCTTTGCTATTAGTGACTTTGGAGTGACTCTTTGTTGCATGTTGAGGGATAGTTATATGATCCAATTATGTTATTATTGTTGAGGGAACTTGCACTAGTGAAAGTATGAACCCTAGGCCTTGTTTCAACGCATTGTAATACCGTTTGTGATCACTTTTACCACTTGTTACCTTGCTGTTTTTATATTTTCAGATTACAAAAACCATTATCTACTATCCATATTGCACTTGTATCACCATCTCTTCGCTGAACTAGTGCACCTATACAATTTACCATTGTATTGGGTGTGTTGGGGACACAAGAGACTCTTTGTTATTTGGTTGCAGGGTTGCTTGAGAGAGACCATCTTCATCCTACGCCTCCCATAGATTGATAAATCTTAGGCCATCCACTTGAGGGAAATTTGCTACTGTCCTACAAACCTCTGCACTTGGAGGCCCAACAACGTCTACAAGAAGAAGGTTGTGTAGTAGACATCACTTTGCTGCAGTCTTCAAATTTTCTATTTACAAGTGTTCTTGCCATTTCAATAATGCCCTCTTCAGTCAGATGCGGAGAGCTATGGTTTAAGGGATCGTCTGTTCCTTCAGTATAAGTATACATCAAGCCAGATCGGCGGCTTAAGGGTATGATCCGCCATGCGACCCAGCAGCGGATTAAATCGACTCCAGTTAAACCGTTTCCCAGCAAGGCTTGGACTTTTCTGATTGTAGGGACGAGTTTCTTGCGCTCGGCGACGGTAAGTTTCTCAGGGAGTTGATAACTTGAGTCAAGCCGTTCAGCACGATAACCCGACAATGGATTTTCATCAGACGGCGAGGTATCTTTACAGTAGAACCATGTTTGATTCCAGTCCTTGGGGTGACTCGGTAGAGCTGCTTGAGGGAAGATGGCGTCTCTTCTGCGTTGAATTGAAATTCCACCAAGTTCCAAGCTGGGCCCGTTTGTGAACTCATTTTGCTGGTTCAGATAGAAGTATTCCCTGAAAAGCTCAACACTAGGCTCTTCTTGAAGGTATACCTCACAAAAAATTTGAAAGTTACAGATGTTTGACACGGAGTTGGATCCAATGTCTTGCGGATGGAGTTTGAAGAAGTGCAGAACATCCCTAAAGAACTTCGAGCCGGGCGGCGAGAAGCCCCGGTTCATATGATCAGTGAATACAATGACTTCACAGTCCTTTGGCTGAGGTCTCTTTTCGCCCGGGTCAGGAGCACGGTAATGCATGACACTTTTCTCTGGCAAATATCCAACGGTGACAAAATCTTTTAAAGTACTCTCAGTGACGATGGAGGGAACCCAGTTACATGTAGTAACTGTCTTTGACGGCATGGTGAAAGGACAACCTAAAGGAAGGAAATAATTTGCCAGCTCAAATTAGTTGGTGAGATCACAAGTTAACAATTGTAGTGCATGTTCAGAATGGCGGCTTAAGCGAGGGCTAATGATATATGAAGTAATGATAAGCCAGCAAAGAAAGCCGCCATGACTAAGATATTCAAGGTCTACCAAGAGTGAAATTTTCTAAGTGTTGGGGCAAAATAGGTTCCACAGATTAAAGCTATAATTTTGGATCTGCAGTTGTTTAGAAAAAGGAAATAAATTCTAAATTTACAGAGGTGGCAGAAAAAAAGTGGAGGTGCCCCAGAAGAGATCTATCGCAATGAGGATATGTTCTAAATATCAAAGGCGGGTGCTAAGACTGCTACCGCACATGACCTACCTTATTTTTGGATCAAAGCTACACGATCTAGCAAGAAGAAGGAGGAGCAGTGATGAACATCGACGAACACCGAAAGCCTAAAAAAACAGATCCATGAAAAGGAAAAGGGGAGACTTACTAATGCTAGTTGACAGTGGAGGAGTGCCTCGGCGTTTCTGGACCGTTCAGGGCGATGCAGCGGCCGGAGTTGATGAAGGGGACGGAGGTCGACGGTGGTGGAGCTCGTAAGGGCTGGTGCGTCACGAGGAAGAAGAAGACGAGAAGGAGAAGAGAGGAGAATGCGGAAGGGGTGGTCTGACCCTATTTATAAGGAAAAGAGTAACATGCAGGCACGAAAAACTAGGAGGCCAAATGATGATTATCCAGGTAATTAAACGCCTCGAGTTTCGGAAGGTCATTAAGGTTAAAAGATCCGTTAAAAGATGACGTCGTGGCGAGTTTTCGAAATTTTCGGAGATGACATCATGGCGGGTTACAATGTTTTACTAGCAGAGGAAGAAGGATTTTTTTCCTAAGTGTTGAAGATTGACCTGAACAAGTTCAAATCAACCTGGGGCCTAATATTGGGGATATGACTATCAGGTATGACCCGCCCAGGAGGGGCTAGGTCAACCACAATGACGGTTCATCCTAGAAGCCCAAGAGAGTATACCAGACGAGGTTCATAGGTAGGCTGGTAAGAGGCCCAAGCCCAGAGATGGCTTAAGGCCCGTAAGTGTAAACCGCCATGTATGAGTAGACTTGTAATATAAGGCATGTAAGATACGTCAGCGAGCCGGACATGTTGTATGAGCCGGCCGGGACTCTGTGAGCCGCAGGGCGTCAACCCGTGTATATAAGGGGACGACCCGGCAGCGGCTTAGGACAAGAAACATCAAATCGAGAGCCAGGCCAAGCGTGTTTGCTCCCTGGTAATTGAAACCCTAGCAATACCACCTCAACTAGAGTAGGCCTTTACCTTCACCGCAAGGGGCCGAACCAGTATAAACTCTCCGTGTCCCTTGTCTCGTTTAACCCCTTTAAGCTAACCTCATCGCAATGGTTCCACAACTAAGTCCTTCCATGAGGACATCTACCGTGACACTTCCACGACATGCGGCTTTCGACTATAGACCGGACCAACTCTCTTTTTTCTCTCATTGCAATGCCGGAGACCATCGCTAGGTGTCAAGGTTCCAAAAAATCCGATGATGACCCGACTAGTCCTTGGCATGAATCACCCAGGTAAGCTGTGTGGCCCAAAGTTTATGCATTTGTCGCATGCTCCAAAGCAATAAAGCCACACGAAGCTTGAAGGTTGGACTAAGGGCATCTCCCATGCCATGCCTTTAAATGGCCGCGAACGTCTGGGCCGGTGCGTCCAGATCAGTTTTGCCATCCAACGCGGTGCCACAAACGTCTATTGGTCTCGTCCGCGTCCAAATCCCTGCAAACTAGATGCAAAGTTAGAAGAGGTTTGCGGGAGTATGGACCTCCACCACGTAGGACTATGACAACCCGACCCTCCCAACGCCCCAACCAGAGCAAATGCATTTTGCACTGCGTCCCTCCCACTGGCTCTATATCTGATCCCTCACAGGCCAATGTCACCGCTCTGCCACCCTGGCCGCCCGTCCAGGACTTGCTGGACCTCCGCCATTCCACCCGGGCACTAGACCCGCTTTGCCGATGCTGCCGCGCGCCCCTCATCGTGCCTCCACCATCCAGGTACCCACCACCCCTGCGACTACCATCCATGGCAGACAACACGTCTGATAAGTATTTTTGCAAATGGCATTGCCAAGTTGTTGCCAATTTTTCTTGCTTTGGAGGGAGCACAATGGATTTGGAAGATGAGTACTCTACAATAACTTCATGGAGTTGTCCTCGCTCGATGAGGAGGACGAATATGAATATGAAACGACAATAATACGGGCGATCCTATCAGATGTGGAGCGTACGGAGGAGCATGTCTTGAATTTCAAGGGATCGATCAAGGGATATCCGTGTTGAACCTGAAGAGGGCACGTGGGCATTTGATGTTGGTGGGCGACTTCTTTGCCCCAGATGCCCTATTCGTTGATAATTTTCGCCGGCGCTTTCGGATGCGGAGAAATGTTTTTGATATGATGGTATCCAGGCCTATGATGACTACTTGACCTTGAAGAAGAATGCCATCAGAAAAAATGGATTCTCCGGTTAACAGAATTGCATGTTTGCATTGAGGATGCTTGTCTGTAACACTATCGCAGATTCATAGAACGAGCACCTCTGAATGTCTGAAAGCACATGCGAAGTTGCCATGGTGAGGTTTGCTCCTGTGGAGGTTAAGGTGTTCGGGGGACAACACTTGAGAGAACCAACTATTGCAGACACCGAAAGACTCATGGCGATGCCGGAAACAAGAGGGTGACCAGGTAATGCTCGGATCCCTTGATCGAATGCACTTGAGATGGAAAACTGCCCATATGCTCTACAAGGACAATATTAGTGCTATGTTAAGAAGCTCACCATCATTCTTAAAGCGGTTGCATCACAGGACCTATGGATTTGGCACGCTTTCTTGGCATGCCTGAGTCTCACAATGACATCAACATGATGCATATGACTTCATTGTTTGTTAGGTTGACTGAAGGGTGGGCTTCCCGTGTAACTATACTGTCAATGGCAATGACTACAACATGAGTTACTATCTGGTTTATGGTATCTATCCTCAATAGACGACCTTCGTCAAGACCATCTTTGAGTCAGTTGGTGAGAAAATAACTCACTTTGCCCAAAGACAAAAGGGGCTAGAAAAGGATATGAAGAAAGCACTCCAACCCGTTTTCCAGCTCTTCGAGAAGCTAAAAAATATGGGATCCTGAGATCTCATGTGAGGTGATGACAACTTGTGTCATCACGCACAACATTACTGCGGAGGATGACAATGAAGGAGCCGACGGAGATATAGATTTTGAGAACGTGAGTGACCCCATCCAACTTCTAGCTCAGAGTTTGTCCCAATGCATCAACAGATTTGACATGGAGCAACTTAAGAATAATCTGATTGAGCATCTATGTTAAAGAGGATTCAAGTTTGACTATTTTATGTAGAAACTTATTAATGTTTGAATTGTACTCCCTCCATATCATAATATACTTCATTTAGCAGTATTTTAAATTTAAACTATACTTTATTTTGAAGTATTGCGGACTTAAAAAGAAAAAGAACATATAGTACCGAGTCCGGGACGGTGTTGTTGACGTCTTGTGTTCAAGAAAGCGGACTTCAAACTAGCCGCTTACCACGACACGTGGCAGGACGAGAGAAAACGCAACGGACACGGGGGACGGATCACTCCCGGTTCCGGGTCCGCCTTCCTCTCCAATCCAGCTTTCGCCTCACGGCCTACAAAGAACCGCCCCCCGTCCTCCGTCTTCCCCTTTCCTACCTCCCCTCGCCTTGCCGCGCCAATCAAACCCTCGCCGCAAGTAAGAAATCGAGGGGCGAAATCCAAAACCCCGCCAGCCAGCCGCCCACCCACCCGGACCCGCGGCCATGGTGGTCTACACGCAGGAGCACGTCTACCGGCACCCGTGGGACCGCGTGACGGCGGCGGCGTGGCGCAAGTTCACGGACCCGGCCTCCCGCACGGCGCTCTCCCACGTCGCCGACGTGCACACCCTGCAGCGCCGCGTCGACACGGACGCCGGCCGCCTCCACGCCGCGCGCTCCATCACCGTCCGCTCCCCGCCGCTCCCCTTCATCCTGCGCCGCCTCCTCCCGGCCGCCGCCGCCTCCCCCTCGGGCGCCGCCATCTGCCACTGCGTCGAGACCTCGGTCGTCGACGCCCCGCGCCGCGCCATGGACGTCGTCGTCCGCAACGTCAGCCTCCGCGGGATCATCGAGGTCGAGGAGCGATCCACCTTCCGCCCCCACCCGGACCGCCCCGACGACTGGACGCAGTTCAGGCAGGAGACCACGATCCGGTGCCGCCCGCTCGCCAAGCTCGCCGCCGTCGCCGAGAAGGTCGAGACCCGCTGCGCCGAGAGGTTCCTGCAGAACAGCGCCAAGGGGAGGGAGGTCGTCGAGCGGATCTGCCGCTACCTCGAGGCCGAGGCCGCCGGTGCCGCGCCTTCCGCCGTCTGATCCGGCCTGGTTTGTGCCCCCTCTCTTGGTCGTTCTGGATCTGATCGAATCGAAGGTTTCGCTGGATCTGTGCTGCGGCTGAAGACCCAGGCCTCGCATCGAGGCCTTTTTTTGTTTGTTTTTTTAATTTCATTTTGTTTTTGTATATGAGCTGAATCCTGAATGGAATAAAGCTTGTGAGCATAGACTTCATTGCTGTGTTGTATGTGGAGAAATTTTAACCCTCTTTTGCGCATATTCTTGATGAGCTACATTCTGATCTGCAACTCTGAAACCGCTGCATCTTATTGCGCTAATTTGACAAATTGGGTTAAATGTTAACCCTGCTGTTGTCATGGGCTATCTGTGAAGGGGCTATTCTATTCTGTGACATGTTGGTTATTGAATATGGAAGATGAGTAACTATGCGATTTAACATAGATGTGTTTGTTTAGCTGATTAGTAGAAATCTATCTATGGCGCAATTGTGCTTATACCTTTGACTAATCTAGAACTTGTAGTATGCTAATGTCCCTAACAGCAAATAAGCCTGCAGCTCCTTGGATGCCTAGAAAGATTACGGCAGTGGTTGATTCATCTTCTGTTCTTGGCCCAATATAACTTGACTTGGATAGACCATGGACAGATTTCATGTCTGTTTTCATGGTTGGTAAGTAGTTATGTTGAATTAGTTTAGTTGATCTCCTTGAGTTCTCGCAATTAAGAATTAAGATAGCTTGGAGTTCTTTTAAATGCAGCCTGCCTTGAACAGAAAAATGTTGAGGCTGCTTACTAGCTTCTGTGAGAATGATCTTTGTGCTGCGGTTTTATTATGACGTGTTTCTTTACTCCTGAAAAAACCAATGTATTCTGTCCGCTGAATGCTTATAATTGGGCATTAGAGTGACCTGAATTTAGTTGCATAGTTTCCTGGAGGGATGAAAATATAATGTGTTGTGAGATGTTTGGATCTCAACAATAATAAGGATTACATTTAGCCGTCCTTTTATACTCGTACATGTCTATATCCTTCCCAACTAGATGCAGCTTCTACTTTCTTGTGATGATCAATTGTTAGTTCCATTTGATCGGTTTCAATGATAGTTCAAATGATTTAATTCAACATCTTTGTTAGGGGCAATGTGGGTATGGGCAACCACTTAGCTCAGAAAACACCTAAACCAGGAATGCTCGGTATGCATTTTTGTCGGCGGAAAATTGTGCATTGAGCCAATCTAGTAGATTTGACTCTATTTTGGCCTGCCTATGAATTTGTTGCTTGGTTTTTAAACCTCATATTTAGCTTTCTTTGCTTGATTTGACTCCAACATTTATCTGTGCAGACAACATTCGCACATACGAACGCTTGATCTGAATTATGAACTGTGATGCCAACAGTTGCTAAGATCATTAGTTATTATGTATACCACTGGGTTTACCCACAGCAGCCTCATGTTTTAGTAAAAGATGATGTGATTTACTGCTGGTCACATATATCCTCGTTGGCGTAAATTCAGTGTCTTGCCTGACTGTCTGCATGGTAATAGTTCTCCTCTGTTTTATTGTGCTCCAATTTTGCCGAGACAGATCATCATGTTTCCGTACTGTGTTTTGAAATCTGTGGATTTAGTATGTTGCTGTCGCTCAGGAGAAATGCAGCTGCATATCTGTTTTATTTCTGATTTATAAAGATTTTGATATAGCTTCGTTCAGTTGAGCCATTCCTTTGTGCTTTCGATATAATCGGTTACGCCCCCAGAACCAACCTGACAGAAACATGTATGTATGCGACAGTTTTCATGGATATTTACCTGACTATTAGTAAGCCATAGATACTTAATTGATGAAATCGAACAAAGCATAACACGTACATCTACTGAAATGCATCCGAAGTTCCTAGCAGTTAAAAAGCTCTTATTCCAAAAGGGATAATTTGGCAAGCGCGTTGTGTTTTTCTTGCCTCCTCTGATTCTTCCATACAAACTCAAGTGAAACATCACCGACCTCTTTTATTTCTCTGAGCTTTATACATTCTGGGCAATTCAAATTTATTACATAGGTTTGTATGCAGAAATTAAACAAGATTCAAACTCCGTTGTGTTTTTCTTGCCTCCTCTGATTCTTCCATACAAACTCAAGTGAAACATCACCGACCTCTTTTATTTCTCTGAGCTTTATACATTCTGGGCAATTCAAATTTATTACATAGGTTTGTATGCAGAAATTAAACAAGATTCAAACTCCATGCAGAGAGGTGAACCACAACCAGAATCACCGCCAAAATCAGAACAAGAAAGCATATGGCCTGGCCGGGGCACTTCCATCAGAACATCCAAATGTTGTGTGCACCAGTCCTTCAGATTCTCCAGTGCTCAAACTCGGTCTCCTCGGCACCACTAAAGAAGCGAGAATGATAGTCCTCCGAGTCACAAGGCTCCACATTGAAAAACCAACAGTCAGACTCTTCACCATTGCTGCGATACCACCAATAACTATCCTGATGAGAATGACATCTACTAACAGGGCTGCCAGGCTCGAAATACTTGGAAGAATCATCGATGGAGTCATCATGGATGCCAGACCGAGGACACACCCAGTCATCAGTTGGCGCATATGGAGACACCTTCTTCATCTTGACACGGGCACACTTTGCTCGCATGCTGCTGTCCATGATTATGTTGCCGCAATAGCGTATGTCAAGGGACTCGTGGTGAGGGCAGCCGCCAAGGATGGCTGTCAACCCTTGGTTGTCGAGGCCACTGAGGAAAATCTTCAGGGACCGTAGCTCATGCATCCTTGCAATTGCCAAGGCTTCGCGGTTGTCGACAGGGTATAGATCCCGTCCCCAATTATACCATGAATATCCTCTATCATTGAAATGTTTGAAGTGCTTCAGCCGCGGCAACAACCTCAAAGACCCATGTGTCATATCTCTCACATTCACAAAGCTCGAACTCCTCCAACAAAGGGAATTTCTTTATTGCATCTGTCAATCCTTTGCTGGTTACATCACAACACTTGGTAAGATGAAGGCTCTTCAGTAAGGGTGCCCTGCAAGGGTAACACATGATCTTAGTGGTTTGTAACATGTGTTCTCTACCTGCTCAAAATCTCTCCTTTTGGTTATTCACGAAAGGAAGAAGCGAAACATTCAGACGATAAAAGAGAACATCTCATCACTGTTCCAGAATTTCATTTGTTTAAAGTTCGTTCTTAAGGAGTACTACAATCCTTGAGACACACCTTTCTTGTATGCAAGAGAGTTATATGTTGCAAATGTTTCTCATAATCACTACTGTAATTGCGATAAGATTAGCAATGTTCAATCTTTTTCTAGTTCTTATTTGAGGGGAAGCTCAATCCAATCTGTATACCAATTATTCCGATCTACATCAATTTACTTTGTTCAGCAGTTATGCCCCTAATTCTAACCCGCTACATCCATAAAACTGGAGAAACGTTTTTGTCATTAGACAATGTCAAAAGCACAGTTCAAGTTTTTTTTTTGTTCCTTCTATTTGGCCGTGAGGAAAAACTTACTGTATAGACACCAGGCAATGCAACTATATGTATACCACTATATAGCGTACAAATAACTTTGGATGACAGCCATTGGATGAAACCGATACAATGGTGTAGACATGGCAAATCCCAGTGCTGCTGACTGTTGGATCTTTTCTTTACTACACCAAATTCTGCCACATGTAGTATCTATAAGATTCTATACATGGTTGGGCTTAGCCCTATGAACATTTTGCACAAAACTTAAAACACAATTATACTTTGTTCTACACTCTTCCATCCTTAGACTTTAACTTCTTTTTGTATCGAGTAAATAGCATAAAACTACTACTTTATAGGCTAGGGTTTCAAAAAATTACCGATTTTTTTTCCGCTGATAACTACCAAGTCAGGGGACGGCTGTTTTAAAAAACTCTAATTGTCCAGTGCTTTATTATTGATCATGATTATGACAATTGGGGCCCGCATGTAGGGAAACTGATTGTTTGACTGTTTGTTTGACCGTTAAATAACATCTAGGGCCCATATGTCAGTGTCCCTGCAAACTTAAAAAAGCAATCAGGTCCTCCAAACAAATTGAAAAAAGCCATCGGGTCCCTCCCGTGCTCAAGATCCACAAGAGCACACCCGCCGCTGTGCTTGACGGGGAGCTCCCTCCCGTCGCGACGGAGCTCCCTTCCAGCGCCGCTGCAGCCGTCGTGCATCCTCTCCCTCTAGTGAGCTCCCGCCCGTGCGTCCTCTCCCTCTCCCTCTTTCCAGGGCACGACGGCCATGGAGTCCGAAGGCGGCGGCCGGAGTCCCAGCCCCCTGGCCATGGCGCGTGCTTGGCGGCGGCCCGTGCTCCTGGGTGCCGGCTGCTCCTCGTGTGGCGCTCCTTCCCTGGCTTGGCGTGTGGCGTGGCCGGCCTCCACGCAGAGACGGTCGCCATGGCCGCGCAGAAGCAGGCAGCGTGGGCAGCAACGAGGGCCGGCAGCCATGGCCGCGCGAAGAAGGTGGCCATGGCCACGCGAAGGAGGTGGAGCTGGCCTTTATTTTTTCACTGGTGGATGAGAAGAGCTGCACCAGGAGCCGACCTTTGTTTTTTCTGGTCGCCATGGAGGTCAAGGAGCGGCGGCGTGGGCAGCAGGGTGGCCGGCGGCCATGACTTGAGTTGGCGCAGGCGGGGCTGCGGGGAGGGAGGAGAAGAAGGAAGGAGAAGAGCAGGAGGAAGAGACACTGACATGTGGGCCCCACACGTCAGGTAACGGGCAAACTAAACGATCAAACTGACAGTGAGTTTAGGTGCAGGTCCGACCTGTCATAATCATGATCAATAGATAAGCACTCGACGATTTGGTCTTCTGAAACAGCCAACCACCCATTTGGTAGTTATTTGAGAAAAACTAAAAACCGGTAGTTTTTTGGAACCCTAACCTGTAAAGTAGTAGTTTTATGCTATTTACTCTTTTGTGTCGAAACTATCATTCATTTTTACTTGGTGTATTTTTCTCTGTATTTAAGGCTACAGATATACCTTCATAAATCATATTTATCTTTGCGGATAATCTATTAAAAATAGCAATGGCTTACTTAAAAAGACGCCTAGACAAAACGTGTTCGACATATTTTACCTGAGTTTTGCATCTTGTACTTCATGCACGTGCCCAATTTTTTTATTTTTCTACATTATACTTCCTCCGTCCCAAAATAAGGGTTCCTGAGTAAGCTGATGATTGGTTGTAATTGGATTATCCAAGCTTGCACGTACAACTTACTAGTAGCAGTAATTTCAGAATACATTTTGTACCAAATCAAGGAAGAACGGACAACGAAATAACCAGATTCCCAAGAAGTACAGGTGCGAGTTTGGGAATCACGAACGGGAAGGAATCTCACCGGTCGGCCAGGAAGAGGAGGAGGTCGTTGTCGAGGTCCTGCTGGCCGAAGAATTCCCGGCACTGTCCGGCGCTGAACCAAATGGAGAGCTGCGTCACCTTGTTGAGGCTGACCGTCTCCCGGAAGCGCCGGGAGCGGCCGCACATGTCGACGCGGCGCCACAGCTCGGGCTCGCACACGGCGTCGTACCAGGAGCGGCACACCCGGGCCGCGCTGGCCGAACATGAGCTCCACGTGGTCCAGCTTGTGGAGGACGTAGAGCATCACGTCCAGGGGCAGCTCCGCCCAGTTCCTCATCTTTGATCGTCGCCTACGTCGGCTGCCCAGTCTCCGCCTCCCGCGCCCCGGAGGCGCCGTCGGCGGCGGCGGAGGCGGTAGCAGTGGGGCATCGTGATGTGGATGGGGCTGTGGCGTTAACCTTGCGAAGATTATTGATCGGTTGCAGCGGTAGTACGTACTGTACTAGGTAGCCAGGTCTCGGGGCGCTTCTCACGGGCATCTCTGTTTTTTTATTACTTAAATTAAATATAGTTTTGCTAAAGCGATCTAAATATTGCACATATAAGTCATATGCCATTGATTTTACACAGAGATTCATGCAAACATTTTTTATTGAAGTCCTTTGAGAAATTAAAGAAGATGGTCGTGCTTTTGATATGGTCCAAATCACCAAAGATTGTATTATATTCATATATGCATGTCTACATCTTGCTCGACTCGATGAGCCATTGTTGATTTCAGTGATACTTACCCCGTGATCATGGGCAACAATTGATCCTAGCTCAGAAAACACCCAAACAAGGAAGGGGAGGGCGAGAGGGGTATGCATTTTATTGGTTTCAGTTCATCCAGTGATACTTACCCCGTGATCATGGGCAACAATTGATCCTAGCTCAGAAAACACCCAAACAAGGAAGGGGAGGGCGAGAGGGGTATGCATTTTATTGGTTTCAGTTCATCTGCCTATGAATTTGTTGTTGCGTTTTAAATCTTCTAGCATCGTGCCATTCCACATTCGACTTTATTCTCTCGATGTGGTAGGAGCTTGTACCCTACCAGGCCTGGGCCGTAGGTTGTAGGGGAAGGAGGGGGAAGGACGAGGGCTGGTGCGCGGCGGCCGGCGGCATGGCGTCGTCCTTGCGACGGGAGCAGCAGCGGCGAAAGCAGGAGGCGGCTAGGGTTTAGGTCTCCCGGCTCCCTAAGGGAAGCCGAGCAAATATTGATTGCTTCTTACTTGATTAGATTGATACATCTCCTCTCCTTATATAGAGAGGTTTACTTGATTCCTAAGCAAACGATCCTAATATGATAAGATAATTGGGCTAAGCCTCTAAGCCGGTCATAACACTCCTCCCCGCCTGCACAACTAGCTCGTCCTCGAGCTGTAAGGTGGGGAAGCGCTTGCTGAACTCCTCGAGATGATTAACCAGTGTCAAACACCTTCGCGACAGCTGGGGCGGCAAGGTCGGCGGCGACGGCGTCCTCCGGAATGTAGTCTACAACCTCCAGGTAGAAGAGTCACAGACAGGCGTGGCCGGGCGTGTAGGGCTCGTCGCAGTTGAAGCAGAACCCTTGGCGACGACGCTCGAGTAGCTCGGCCGAGGTGAGCCGGCGGAACGGGCGCACCGCGGTCGCGGCGAGGGGTGTCACGGAAGCCTGAGCAGGCTGACCCTGAGCCGGATCTGGCCAGGGTAGCGACCCAGTGGCCCAGGACGGTGACTCCTGCTGGACGGCCACCGCGCAGCGCTCGAACGCGCGGGCGTAGTACATGGCCGTCTGGATATCCTGGGGTCCCGAAGCTCCACGTCCACGCGGATGTGATCTGGAAGTCCACCGACAAAGAGGTCGGCCCGTTGCTGCGTCGTCACGCCCGATGCGTGGCATGCCAGGGCCTGGAAACGGTCGACGAAGTCCTGAACCGTGGAGGTGAAGGGAAGGCGGCCTAGCTCCGCCAGGCGGCTCCCGCGGATCGGGGGCCCAAAACAAAGGAGGCAGAGCTCGCGGAAGCGCTCCCAAGGGGGCATGCTGCCCTCGTCCTGCTCGAGGGCGCAGTACCAGGTCTGTGTCGCGCCACGGAGGTGGTAAGAGGCGAGCCAGGTGCACTCCGAGGCGAGGGTGCGCTACCCGCGAAAGAACTGGTCGCACTGGTTGAGCCAGTTGAGGGGGTCCTCCGTGCCGTCATAGGTGGCGAAGTCGATCTTAGAGAACGGCGGTGCTGTCTAGATCGGAGCGCCGTGTCGAGCTGGCTCGAAGGTGCGGAGTAGCGAGGCGGGTGGCGCCTGGTCGGAGTACTCCGCGTAAGGACCCGCGGAGCTGGATGGTCCGCCGAACTACGGAAACAGGGTCAGCTACTCCGGAGCCGTGGTGTAGACCGGCGATGGCGAAGACCCAGCCGCCCAAGCTGGTAGTGCCGACGGGGAGGCCGGAAACCGGACCTGATGTATCGGAAGGCCGAGCGGCAAGGACGCCCCTGAGCTGGGCAGAGGTGGCGCCGGTGGTTGCAGCGTCGGCTGTGGAGGGTGGGCGGGTGCGTCGGTTGCCGCGGGGGAAGGCGGCTGCAGATGCCAGAGGGGAGCCGCAGCTGGCGGCGGCAAATGCCACAGAGGAGCTGCGACCGGAGTGGTCTCACCGGGGTGCCCCGCCTGGAACGGCAGCAGCGGCAGCCCAGTGCAGGCCGGCGCGCCCTGGGCCGGCCACGGCAGCGCGGGGGAGCCCACCGGGAACGGCAGCAGCGGCTGCCCGCTGTAGGCAAGCGCGCCCTGGGACGGCCACGACAGCATGGGGGGCCTGCCTGGAACGGCAGCACCGGCTGCCCGCTGTAGGCAGGCGCGCCCTGGGAAGGCCATGGCAGCGTGGGGTGGCCGTAGGCGGCGATCAGCGCAGCCGGCGGAGGTGCGTACGACCCAACCATATACTGGTGGTACTGGTTGAGGTGGAGCCCTTGGACGGCCGTCACGAGATCCCGCAGCGTGCTGGTCATTTGTTCCGACGTGAAGACGGCGGTCATCGGCGACGCGGACGTGATGGGTGCCGGCGGCGGTGAGGAGCCCGCGGTGGTGACCGGGCCCGATAGCGTGGAGGCCCCGGCTGTGGTCATCGGGGCAGACGTCGTCGGCGCGGTGGTCATTGGCGCGGAGGTTGAGACGGGCAGCGGCGGTGATAGTGTTGACAAAGACATGATCGGACCCAAGTCTTTGGATACCAAATTGGTAGGAGCTTGTACCCTACCAGGCCTGGGCCATAGGTTGTAGGGGAAGGAGGGGGAAGGGCGAGGGCTGGTGCGCGGCGGCCGGCGGCGTGGCACCGTCCTTGCGATGGGAGCAGCGACGGAGAAAGCAGGAGGTGGCTAGGGTTTAGTTCTCCCGGCTCCCTAAGGGAAGCCGAGCAAATATTGATTGTTTCTTACTTGATTAGATTGATACATCTCCTATCCTTATATAGAGAGGTTTACTTAACTCCTAAGCAAACGATCCTAATACGATAAAATAATTGGGCTAAGCCCCTAACTAAGATACTTGGGCCATAACCCATTGGGCTAAGCCCCTAAGCCGGTCATAACATGATGATTACTCGTGTATAGCCTTGGCTTGGACATTCCCTGCTCAAGAGGGGACCTCATCTGACCACATGTAAAGCCGGCCCATAGTTAGTCTTTGGGCGGAGTGAAAGAAGGGTGGAGAATCTCGAACGAGGAAAAGTATCCATTCAAAATAATTGACCAATGAGTGTAGTTCTGGAAGGCTCTATCGGCGATCTCCATGGGCGCCTGATGCATATAGATAGCTGGATCAGATGGGATTCTGTCGTGTGAACTCATATTTCTGGTCATGCGGCTTGAAGAGGGAGTGACGCGAAGCTTCGCTGTCTGTTGCCATCATGGGACATGTTGGTGTTTCGATTTCCATGGTGAAGATTCTGGCGGAGAATGTCATGGCAGCTGAGGTTCGAGGTCTAGTAATGGCAGATTGAGTCTATGAGGCGATGAGGACTTCGCTTGGTGTTTCCTGACTTGTAGCAGCGACATCGGCAAGCGGGGGCGACAACACAGGAAGAGTACATAGTCTTATCTTTTAGGGTGAAAATCCAAGGTCTGGCCTTAAATGGTTGTGCTTGGCAATGACCTTGTTGAAGGCATTGTTTTGAGAGCGCGGACTTTCTCCTAAGATCTATAATTGGACAGCGACGACGCTTGTAGATGACATTTGGGAGGTGAGGCTACATTTCTAGGGCAGAGACAACATGGAAAGAAACTTCTCTCTTTCAGACATCATATTTCTGAATTTGATTGCATTTACTAATCACTGAAGGGTATGGGTCAGATGACTACATGTATTATGTGAAGTATTGTGGGATGGGTTATTACTTTTGGATAGTGAGGCAGTAGAGGAAATGATTGACCACTCTGATGTGACAGTTTTGAATATCATAGTTGCCAAGGCTAATGAAGATTGAGTTGAAGAATTTAATGGGGGTAACAATATTTATGCAAAACAGGTACCAATAGGCAGCCCAGTGGGGGGGCTGTTTTTGTGTTAACTCTATCTAAAGATGGTGTTGTTCACTCTTTGGAAGCAAGTCTGGACACACAACAAAGTCAATTGAACACTGCAGAAGTTGATGTTGAAGGCGCGGTTGCTGTTGAAGAAGAAGGCAATGATGATGATGATGATGATGATGATGATGATGATGATGATGGGGATGGTTGTGAAGAAGATGAGATGAAGAAATCATCTTCAGACTTTGAGATTGATAGGGGTGATTAACAACATCATATGCGACGCCAAACTTTGGACCACTACAGGCGTGAAGAAGCTAGGGACGATTGTATTGCACGATTAAGCATTCATGTGCGTATGTGGGTTCTATGTAAAGCTCTATCTTGTCCTAAATTAATAGATGATGCAAATATTTTGCCTCTGTTTCGAAAAAAAGAAAGTTGGGCAAACACACCGTGTTTTTCTTGCATCCTCTATTGTTTCATGCAAACTGAAGTGAAACATCACCGACCTCTTTTATTGCTCTAAGCTCTATACACTCCGTGAAATTTAAAATTGAAACTACATAGAATTTGTATCTAGAAACTAAAAAATATATTCAAACTTTATGTAGAGAGGTGAACCACAAATAGAATCATGGCCAAATCAGAGCACTAAAGTATTGGACATCAGTGAGTGCATCATCTGGCCAGGTCGGGCACTTCCATCAAAACATTCAAATGTTCCTTAGGTTCTCCAATACTCAAACTCGCTCTCCCCGGCACCACTAAAGAAGCGAGAATGATCAGAGTCCTCGGAGTCACAAGACTCCACATTGAAAAATCGACAGTCTGGCTTGTCATCATGGTCGCAATAGCACCAATACCTATCCCTATCCCATGGACGATAACAACTACAAACAGTGATGCTAGGCTCGAAATACTCAGAATCAATGGTGAAGTCATCATGGATGTCAGACCAAGGACACACCCAGTTATCCATTGGCGCAAATGGATACAATTTCTTCTTCTTAACACGGACGCACTTTGCTCACATACTGCTGTCCATGATTGTCGGGTGGTAGGTGCGACATATGCCAACGGGTGGCTTATCATTGTGGGAGCCAGTAAGACATCGCCGGTGCCTGGAAGCGGGATAAGGCGAAGACATGCACGCCGGTGGATCTTACCCAGCTTCGGGGCTCTCCGTGGAGATAACACCCCTACTGCTGCTCTGCGGGGTCTCCGCATGATCACTAGATGAAAGAGTAGCTACACAATGCTCCTTGAGCTGTTTTGTGGGAGGAGGAAGAAGGGCACGGCTAGCCTGCTTCTTCTCCTTGTGTGGTGTCTAGGACTAGCTGGGGGTCCAACCCTTTGCATGGGTGCCCCGGGGGGTTTATATAGGCCTACCCCCCGGGGGTACAATGGTAATTTGACTGGGCGCGGGGCCCAGCCGTCTGTGACCGCGCTCGCCGGCTTCTGCGCCGACTGCTGGGGCCCGCCGGCTGGTGGGTCCCGCCGGCTACCAACTCCTTGGCAACAGGCAGGCCCCACTGCCAAGGGTCTTGTCGATGGCTAGTTGCTGTTGCCTCATCTTGATGACGAGGGCTTCGTCGAGGTAAGCATGGCTACAATGCCGCCGTCCGGCGGGCGATTACCGTAGCCTTACCGCGTCTTGTCTCCTTAATGGGGCGTCTTCTTCGAGGGGGGAAGCGAGCCGGCTGCGGGGAGCCGGCCCCGTCTCGGGCCGACTAGGGAAGGCCAGGCTGCCTTCGGGTGTCTCCCTGCCCGAAGGGGCCCACCGCCCGCGGGCCGTACTGGTAGCCCGTCGTGGATGACATCAGGGTCAACATAGCAACAGTGCCGCGCCGGACGGGTCATGGCCACTCCGTACGGCGCACTGTGCCAGGCGTGCTCCGGGATTCGGGGGTGGCAGGCTTTACTGTAGCCACGCCCCGTCTCATCGCCGCTAGGTGGATGCAAACTTTGAGGGTACGGTCTCGACCGCTTTATGGGAGCCGGCCTCCTGGAGTCGGCCTCCTCATGGCCGGTTCTTGGAGTCGGCATCTTGGAGCCGGCTTCTTCGAGTCGGCCTCCCATGGTTTTCTTCATGAGGGGAAAAGTCGGGCCGCATTCTTCAAGCCGGCCTGGGTGGCAGCCAGCAAGGGGGAGGCGGCTCCATGTCTTGGATTCTTGGGAGCCGGACGGGCTCGTGATTTTTTTCAGAAGGGCCAGGGGAAGCCGGCTAGGCTACCCATGGCTATTTACTCCGACAGTAGTCCCCGAAGCTGATCGAGCTCCGAGGCGAGCAGGGAGACGAGAAGCTTGGTCAGCTTTCCATCCTGAAGAGCCGGCTTTGCGGGCGTATGCCGACTTCAGAGAGCCCCGCGTCTTGTAGGTGGGAGGAGGGGGGGACCTGCGTGCTGACCACGGGCCCTCCCGCGGCCACGTGGCAGCGAGATCCGGCGAGCGCACGCGCGCGACGGGACGCCGCCACAGGCCCGGGCCCGCCACTCGCGAGCCTTGGTCCGGGCGCGGATCTTCCGTGGCCCACAGGGGCCGCTCGCCTTCCCGAGGCAGCTTTGTCTCGCCGTTAAGGCTCAATAATCGCGGGACGTGGGGAGTGGGCATGATCGATCCCCACGCTTCCCCACGCCGCGCCTCCTCGGCTCCGCCACGCGAGCCTATAAGTAGGGGGAGGAGGGAGAGCGACAGAGGTTCGCACGCTCTCTCTCGCTCCGCCCCTCCTAATCCTCGTTTCTTCCTCTTGTTGCCGCCGCAGCCTCCCGTCTCAGCGCCGCCGTTTCTCCACATCGCCTCGCTCCCATGGCGTTGTCAAGCTCGTGGGACGGCTCCAACGTCCATGAAGACCATGTGGAGTTCCTCCGCCAGACTCGGCGCCTGCCCGGCGCCAACCTCGTGCAGGTCCGCCTGGCGCCGGAGACGGAGATCTTGCCGGCGCCAGAGGAGGGCGAGCGGGTCGTCTTCCGCTCACACTGCCTGCGCGGCTTCGGCCTTCCGGCGAGCGGATTTCTGCGCTCCTTCCTCGAGTTCTACAACCTCCAGCCGCATCACCTCACGCCCAATGCGGTGATGCTGCTGTCGGCCTTCGTCTCCCTCTGCGAAGACTTCTTGGGGCTGCTCCCCACGCTGGAGCTCTGGGGAGAGTTCTTCCAGAGCAAACTCGGCACCATCGTCGCCGGCGTGCCCGCACCCTGCGGGGCCTTCATCGCCATGAGGAGGGCGAGCGAGAACAATCTGTTCCCGTCCATCCCCCTAATCCAGTCGGTGAAGGTCTGGCAAAAATCGTACTTCTACGTGAGGAACGTCGCCGAGCAAGCAGACTACATCAACCTGCCGGCTTACGTAGCCGGCCCGCCGGCTGGGAGGCAGCCCTCGTGGGGTTTCCGCTCCCGGTCACTGTCTCCGGCCGGGAACGCCACCGTCTCCCGGCTTCGGGTGATGATCCAGTCGGAAGGCCTGCGCGGGGCCGACTTGGTGGCCGCCTTCGTGGAGCGCCGGATTCTTCCTCTCCAAAGCCAGCCCCATATGATGTGTCAGATGAGCGGCCGCTTCGACCCAAGCCGGCTGAGCACATGGGAAATGCCCCACGCGGAGGTGGCGCTCATGGTTAATTACATCGCCAACTACAAGCTCGCCAGGGACTGGCAATACGGCAAGGCGCCGTATTCTCGCGCCAATCCTCCGCCCGTGGTAAGCTTCTCTCTCTATCTTCTTTTTGTCGTCAGCCGGCTTCGTGACGGCCGGCTTCTGACTAGTCGGTTCTTTTGAGCAGAACCCTCTTCTTTCGCTGCCGGCCGGGGCGGCAGGGATTGAACGCCAGTATGCCCCTGACCGCATGGTGGACGACGTTGACGACCCGGACTTGGGGGCGGCCGCCATGGAAGACGCCGTCGTGGGGGACAACGCCGAGCCTGGAGGCTCAAGGTTCACCGCGAGCTTCGAGGACTGGCCGGACGATGCTGAAGCCAAAATCGCCCCGCGTCGCCAGCCGGCGGCCGACTGTCAGGGCGCGGGCTCGTCCATCGCACCGGCCGCCGCCGGCGCGCAGAAGCGCCAGGCCGCTTCAGGCCTCTTCGGCAGTCGGCCGAAGAAGTCCAAGCCCTCCACCGCGGCGACAAAGCGAGACGAGGCGGCCGCGAAGGCGGCCCGCTTCCGCAAGGCGGTGAAGCAGCCTCAGGCGGTTTCAGCGTAAGTCGCTGATTGCCTGGTCGCATGCCCTTCATCATTCTCTTTCTCTTCGAATATTCTTCTTAACTTTTTCTCGCTTGCTGGACAGGGCGCCGCTTTCCCTTGAGCGGGGTCCGGGCGGCTCCATCGTGGGGCCGGCTGGAGGGTCTTCGAGCTCCCGCCGTGTGGACCCCCGCGCCGATCTCAGGGAGGCCACAGAGCGGAACGCCCGTGAAGCGCGGGAGGAGCGCGAGGCGGCGGAGAAGGCGGCCGCCCAGGCGGCGAGGGAGCAGGCCGACGCGGCAGCCAAGGCCCAGACGGAGGCGGCTACCACGGAGATGGAGGCGGAAAGCTCGCGCAACCAAGCTCCGTTGCTCGCCATTCCTCTCCGAGCCATAGCCCCCGACACCCCATTGCCCTTGGCGGAGGAGATCGTCCAAGACCCGTCGCTGATAGAGAGGGGGGAGGACCCCGTGGTCTTCGCGAGGAGAGCGCCGCCAGCAGCGCCAACCGGAGCGGGCCAAGGCGGCCAATCGTCAGCGGCGCCAGAGGGGCCGACCGGAGGTGAGCCGAAGAATAGAGTCGGCCTCGAGGTGCAGCCGGCGACGAGCCGGCGCGCAGGGGGAGGCGCCGCTCCGCCGGAGTTGCGCCGAGTCGCGGGCGCAGGCCAGTCGGCGGAAGATCTGGAGGCGGCCAGCACTGCCACGTCCGAGTGGACTCCCAGCGGGGGGACTGGCGAGCTGAATGTGGCGGCTCAAGGGGTCCGGAGCCGGCTGCAAGCTCAGGCCGCCCTGCTGCAACAGTTCACCCAGGAGTTCCTGACAACGCGAGCCACCATCCGGGTAAGTCCTTCATTCTTGGCTGCTTTTGATTTCTTGATTTCTTCCGTGGGGCGCGCACCCACTGGGTGTAGTCCCCGAGATTCGGGCCGACTGCTGCGCAGTCGGGTCGGATCTTTCTCGACGGCTACCTTACTTTGCTTTTTGTCTGAACTTTCAGGAATATCACAACCTCCGTGCTACCGCCTTCAACTCCCAGGCTCGGGAGTTGAGCCGGAGGACCGACGACCTGGCCGACAGCCGAAGTAAGTACTTGATCTTGTTTGTCTCATGTGGGGGCGCGTCAGCGCACCCATTGGGTGTAGTCCCCGAGATTCGGGACGACTGCCGTGCAGTCGGGTCGGATCTTTCTTGACGACTCTTTCCTTATTGATTTTTTCTTTTTCTTTGTCTTCAGGGGCCAACGCCGACTTGAGGAAGGAGCTCGGCGAAGCAAAGTCCGCCCTTCACACCAAGGAGGCTGAGTACGCCGCCTTGGTCCAGGAACGGGATCGCCTAGCCAAGAAGCTGGCCGACCAAGAGGAGGGCCACAAGGCGGCCCTGCAGGCGGCGCAGGATAGCGAAGCCGCCTTGAAGGCGGAGTATGAGACCGAGGCGGCGAGCTGGTCAGAGACCCGGCGAGCCCTGGATGAAGGCTTTGGCCGGATCGAGGATTTGATCGACGGTAAGCCGCCTCCCTCGCCCCTCTCCTGCCCCTTGCCGCCTGGGTTTTTGGCTTATCTTGAGCTACTGCTTGTTTTTTGGTGCAGACTACTTCCCCAGCTACTCCGCCTTCGCCGCCCAAAGCATTGAGGCCCATTGCGAGGCGCGTCGTCAGGCGGGGGCCAACATCGCGCCGGATGCGAACCGGACACTTGAGGAGCAGCTCCTGGCTGTCCAGGCGCGGTTGCAGCCGGCTCATCGGATGCTTCACCGGCTCCAACATGCCGGAGCGCAAGTGTTGGCCTCCCTCTGGCCCGGCGAGACGATCCCCCGCACCCCAAGCCGAACTGCCGACTGGCTGGAGGTCGCAGTTGGTCGCTTTGAGGCTTGGAAGGCGTCGGCGGCCCGCCTCGGAGCCGGGCAGGCGTTGGAGTTCGTTCAGGCTTGGTACCCAGGGCTGAGCCTGGACCAGCTACGCACTTGGCGGATGGAGGCCGACGCGGAGCTGGAGGAGGTGAGGCCGGCTATCGCCCAGCGAGCTTCGACGATCGCCGAGTGCACCGACATCAGCGTTTTCGCACCCGAAATCGATGATGACGGCGTTGCTCAGCCGGAGGAGTGGTTCGGGCTAAACCCGGCGATGGGCGAGGACTCGGCGGAGGAGATTGCCTCCAGCGACGAGGGCGAGGATGACGAAGAGGAGGATGGCGAAGACGTCGAGCCGGTTGGCGGAACAACTGGCCGACCTCAGGCCGACCGTGCCTCCAGCAACGAGGCGCGTGGAAGCGCGCCCTCTGTGGGAGGCGGCGACCAAGCCGAAGTTCGCCAGCCGACCGCTCCTTCAGCCGGCACGACCGTCTCCGCCAACCAGTCCGGCTCGTCGGCCGCTCCGCCAGCTTGACCTGCCGTCTTTATCTTTCCTGCTTGTTGTCTTTTGAACAATCGTCATTAAGTTTTCGCAGTTCCACCCACTGGGGGTGTATCCAAACTATGTTGAATGCTGGCCTCTCGGAGGTCTTTTATGTAAATATTATTATGTGCATGTTTGGTTTCCATTCGCGTATGCTTTTTATCCTTAGCCTTTTTCCTTTGCCGCCTTCCCTCTTTGGGGAGGCAAGTACTTGAGCTTTCTTGGATTGAAGTGAAGTGAATGGAAACCGGCCGGCCGGCTACTCTGGTAGCCAGTCGGCGGTGGGAGAAAAAACCGGCGTTCGTTGTATTAGTCCGTTAGTCCCTAGCCGTTTTTCGTGTGGGCGCCCGTTCCTGCCTTTAACTTTTGCCAGCCGGACAGCCGGTTCTTCGAACTGCAACTTTTGGCAAGAGAAGGCTTGGGAGCCGGCACACTACTTGTCTGACTGCGGGTAGGACTTCTTATATAACTCCAGTCGGCCAGTCCCCGAGCCGACTAGTCGAACCCGGTGCCGGACGGAACAAGTAAATGAAATGACAAGGTCATAAGCATGATACTTTTCATTCATAAATAAGGGATGGCAGT